>NW_027527434.1:8531-9915 GCF_008692635.1 Crocuta crocuta | reverse complement strand
GCCCCTGCCGCCATTGTCCTCCCGGCGGGCTTGGGCCCCTGGAAGAGCCGCGTGCGGACACCGGGCGTCGGCGCTCCTGGCTGGCTGGGACTCCAGAAGGAAGGCAAAGAGCTAAAAACTGGTAGATTTGTCTGTGAGTTCATGTTTTGGTGAGGAGACACAGAGGGACCTGGTTTTCCTCACTCCAGCGGGCAGGAGCTCAGCGCACCTGGCAGGCAAGCCCCGTCCATGCTCGCCAGCCCAACCCAGAGGAGGAAGCAGCGATTCTGACTCCACCCCCAGAGCTGGGCGGGAGGCCTGGAATTGCCCCAAGGGGATTGCCTGGGAAGTTGTGTCTAAGGCGATGTTAGCGGGGCGCGCAGACCAGGATTTGGAGACTGGGACTAGCCTGGGTTGAAAAGTGCAACCAACTTTGGCTGCGCCCCTGGTACCAGGATTTTACACGCCCAAAAAAGCGAGGTGCAGCGCTTGTTTCAAGAAGGGACTGGAGCACCGCCACTCTCCTCCCCACAACCATCAAGGCAGAAATCCCACCTGACGCACTGGATCATGCCACGCCCATCCCTGCTTGAGAGCTGCCCTCCTCCTCTTCTTCCTTCTTCCTTCCTCTCCCTCTCCCTCTCCCCCTCCCCCTCTCCCTCCCCCTTCTTCTTCTCCTTCTTCTCCTTCTTCTCCTCCTTCTCCTTCTCCTTCTCCTTCTCCTTCTCCTTCTCCGTCTCCTTCTCCTTCTCCTTCTTCTTTCCTTTCCTTTTTCCCCAGACCACTGACCTGATTAACTCTGGTCACTGGCTTGCTTAAACAATCACAACGAGTCCATTCTGTAGATGTAAATTCTCACCTACCGACATTTTCATCTATTTCTCTCAGGAGTAATTAGACTATATAGTTCCTCTGGAAAATACCAGCATCCTTCTCTTACCTATCCAACCATATTCCACCCTTTAGCTCTTTGAAAAAAGCTTCTTATCCCTTCTGCCTGTTCATTCTATTTCCAATTTTGACTCATCCCCGCCCTGTCTTCTCTCTCTTTCTCTATGCTCTTCAACCAGCACTGCATACACACGGCTATTTAACTGTAGCTGGGAAATCCGGTTATATGCTTTAAACCGTTCTCTGTCCATTGGTTTTCTTCTTTTTTCCTTTTTGACCATTTTATGTACTTTATACTCTCTATTATTTGCCCTCCCTTCTCCGTCTTTTCTCTTAACTTTTTTGTTTTCCCTCTCGATTTGCATGTTAGTTCAATTAGTCTGTGCGTTTGTGTGCTCCTGCTCTCTGTGTGTTTGTCTGTTTTCTTCTCCAGGGCTACCTCAAGAAACAAGCCAGAGTACACAAGGTGGAGAGTCCCAAATGTCACTACGAATATGAAAATAAAATAACCAAG
>NW_027527434.1:4045-8410 GCF_008692635.1 Crocuta crocuta | reverse complement strand
AGCTCACCTAAAGGAACTAGAGGCAGAGCAACAAGAACGCCCTAAACCCAGTAGAAGAAGAGAAATAGTAAATATTAGAGCAGAAATAAACAACATGGAGACCAAAGAAACAATTCAACAGATCAATGAAACCAAGAGTTGGTTTTTTGAAAAATAAACTAAATTGATAAACCTCCAGCCAGGCTTCTCAAAAAGAAAAGAGAGTGCACCGAACTAGACAAAACTATGAATGAAAATGGTCTTATTACAACTAACTCCTCAGAAATACAAGCAATTATCAGGGAATACTATGAAAAATTATATGCCAACAAATTGGACAACTTAGAAGAAATGGACAAATTCCTAAACACACACTCACTACCAAAATTCACACGGGAAGAAATAGAAAACCTGAACAGACCCATAACGAGTGAAGAAATCGAATCAGTGATCAAAAATCTCCCAACAAATAAGAGCCCTGGACCTGATGGTTTCCCTGGGGAATTCTACCAGACATTTAAAACAGAATTAATCCCAATTCTTCTCAAGCTATTCCAAAAAATAGAAATCGAAGGAAAACTCCCGGACTCATTTTATGAAGCCAGCATCACTCTGATTCCCAAGCCAGACAGAGATCCAGCAAAAAAAGAGAACTACAGGCCAATATCCTTGATGAATACGGATGCAAAAATTCTCAACAAGATCCTTGCAAATCGAATCCAGCAGCACATAAAAAGAATCATCCACCAAGATCAAGTGGGATTCATTCCTGGGTTACAGGGCTGGTTCAACATTCGCAAATCAATCAATGTGATACATCACATCAATAAAAGAAAAGATAAAAACCATATGATCCTGTCAATAGATGCAGAAAAAGCATTTGACAAAATACAGCATCCCTTCTTAATAAAGACTCTAGAGAAAGTTGGGATAGAAGGAACCTACTTAAACATCATCAAAGCCATCTATGAGAAGCCTTCAGCTAACATCATCCTCAACGGGGAAAAACTGAGAGCTTTCCCCCTGAGATCAGGAACACAACAGGGATGACCACTCCCACCTCTGTTGTTTAACATAGTGCTGGAAGTCCTAGCATCAGCCAAAGAAGTCAAACTTTCACTTTTCGCAGAGGACATGATACTCTACATGGAAAACCCGACAGACTCCACCAGAAGCCTACTAGAAATGATCAAGAATTTAGCCAAGTTGCAGGTACAATATCAACGTACAGAAATCAGTTGCATTTTTATACACCAACAATGAAGCAACAGAAAGAGAAATCAAGAAACTGATGCCATTCCCAGTTGCACACACACACAAAAAAAGCATAAAATACTTAGGAATAAACCTAACCAAGGATACAAGAGATCTGTATGATGAAAACTATAGAAAACTTATGAAGGAAATTGAAGAAGACGCAAAGAAATGGAAAAACATTCCATGCTCATGGATAGGAAGAATAAATATAGATGAAATGTCATCACTACCCAAAGCAGTATACACATTCAATGCAATTCCAATAAAAATTGCACCAACATACTTCTCAAAACTAGAAGAAACTATCCTCAAATTTCTATGGAACCACAAACAATCCTGAATAGCCAAAGTAATAATGAAAAATAAAACCAAAACGGGAGGTATCACCATCCCAGACTTTAGTCTCTACTACAGAGCTGTCATCATGAAGATAGTATGGTATTGGCACAAAAACAGACACATAGACCACTGGAATAGAATTGAGAAATCCGAGCTGGACCCAAAGGTATACAGCCAACTAATTTTTGACAAAGCAGGAAAGAATATCCAATGGAGAAAAGACAGCGTTTTTAACTGATGGTGTTGAGAGAACAGCTCAGTAAAGAAATGGGCAGAAGATATGAACAGACACTTCTCCAAAGAGGACATCCAGATGGCCAACAAACACATGAAACGATGCTCAGCATCCCTTCTCATTAGGGAAATACAAATCAAAACCACACTGAGATACCACCTCACGCCAGTCAGAGTGGCGAAAATGAGCAAATCAGAGGACTCTAGATGCTGGCGAGGATGTGGAGAAACGGGCACCCTCCTACACTGTTGGTGGGAATGTAAACTGGTGCAGCCTCTCTGGAAAACAGTGTGGATGTTCCTCAAAAAATTAACAATAGAACTCCTCTATGACCTAGCAATAGCACTGCTAGGAAATTACCCAAGCGATATAGGAGTGCTGATGTGTAGGAGCACATGTACCCCAATGATCATAACACCACTCTCAACAATAGACAAAACACGGAAAGAGCCTAAGTGTCCATCAAGGGACGAATGGATCAAGAAGATGTGATTTAACTATACAATGGAATACTATATGGCAATGAGAAAGAATGAAATCTGGCCACGTGTAGCAACATGGATGGACCTTGAGGGTGTTATCCTTAATAAAGTAAGTCAGGCAAAGAAGGACAAATATCACATTTTTTCACGTATAGAAGAATTAGGAGGAACTTAATGGAGGACCATGGGGGAGAAGAAGGGGGGAAATTGTTGGGGAAAAGGAGAGAGGCAAACCATGACAGAATCTTGAATGCTGAGAACAAACTGAGGACTGATGGGTGTGGGGGGGAAGGTGGGAGATGGGTATGGAGGAGAGCACTTGTGGGGAATAGCACTGGGTGTTATATGGAAACTAACTTGACAATAAACTATGTGTGAAAAAAAAAGAATATAGAGTTATGGTTCACAAAAAAATAAGACAAAAATTTCAGAACATTGAAAATAGTAATGAAACGAGCTTCTCCTTAAAAAAATTAAAATAAAGTCTTCATGTTGAGTCAAGGTGGGACAGAAGCTGAAGCCCAGATCCCATCATCCCCTCCTGGCTCATCTCCTCAATTAAGGTGGTGAGAGGGTGGGGATAGAGGATGGGAGGGTCCACAGTTAGGATAGGGGCATGAGTTCTACCAATCACAGGGACAGATGCCCAGCTGCCTGGGGCAGTAGAGGAGAACAGCCTTCTGTCACACCTTCAGACCAGCTGCTGTCTTTAGTGCCTGTGACTCTTTCCAGGCCAAAGGATGATCACCCACCCAACAGGCCGAACAGCAGAAATTAGGCTGCTGCATGTCACTATGTGCCCCTTACCTCTCCTTGGAGGGTTCTGCATCTCTGGTCTTCCAGGCACTGGTTTCTGCCTCATGTACCCCTCATCAGCCTCTTTCCTTCCATCACGTCCAGTCCTGGATAAAGAAAAAGAATGGACTTCCATAAGAGTTGCAACACCACATATCTACTAGACACTAAACAGCACAGCTGCCATCCCTCGAAACATCCATAAAAACACATATCAAGCTCCCACACTGTATTTCAAGTAGGCGACCTCCTGGCTCAACTCTGCCATTTCGTCTCCCACATTCAAATCTTGATCTGGGAGAAAAAACACATTTCATGTATATATGAAAGATGGACTCTATTTCATGTATATATGAAAGATGGACTCTATTTCATGTATATATGAAAGATGGACTCTATTTCATGTATATATGAAAGATGGACTATAATGTGATAGTAGCAATATGGTACTTGCAAGGTAAATAAAAAACTGAGCTCTGAAATGACCTTTCATGTTCAAGGTCACGTTTCCCTGAAAGGATGATAAATATTTCATATATATATGAAAAATAGACTATATTTCATATATATATGAAAGATGGACTATATTTCATATATATATGAAAGATGGAATATATTTCATATATACATGAAAGATGGACTATATTTCATATGTACATGAAAGATGGACTTTATTTCATATGTACATGAAAGATGGACTATATTTCATATGTACATGAAAGATGGACTATATTTCAAATGTACATGAAAGATGGACTATATTTCATATGTACATGAAAGATGGACTATATTTCATATGTACATGAAAGATGGACTATAATGTGATAGTAGCAATATGGTACTTGCAAGGTAAATAGAAAACTGAGCTCTGAAAGGACCTTTCATGTTCAAGGCAACTTTTCCCTGAAAGGATGATAAATATTTCATATATATATGAAAGATGGACTATATTTCATGTATATATGAAAGATGGACTACCTTTCATGTATATATGAAAGATGGACTATATTTCATGTATATATGAAAGATGGACCCTATTATTTCATGTATATATGAAAGATGGACTATATTTCATGTATATATGACAGATGGACTCTATAATTTCATGTATATATGAAAGATGGACTATATTTCATGTATATATGAAAGATGGACTCTATAATTTCATGTATATATGAAAGATGGACTATATTTCATGTATATATGAAAGATGGACTCTATAATTTCATGTATATATGAAAGATGGACTATATTTCATGTATATATGAAAGATGGACT
>NW_027527434.1:0-870 GCF_008692635.1 Crocuta crocuta | reverse complement strand
ATATGAAAGATGGACTATATTTCATATATATATGGAAGATGGACTAATATTTCATATATATATGAAACATGGACTATAATGTGATACTAGCAATATGGTTCTTGCAAGGTAAATAAAAAACTGAGCGCTGAAAGGAACTTTCATGTTTAAGGTCACTTTTCCCTTATAGGATGATAAATATTTGTTCATATATTTCATATATATNGGACTCTATAATTTCATGTATATATGAAAGATGGACTATATTTCATGTATATATGAAAGATGGACTCTATTATTTCACGTATATATGAAAGATGGACTATATTTCATGTATATATGAAAGATGGACTCTATTATTTCATGTATATATGAAAGATGGACTATGTTTCATGTATACATGAAAGATGGACTCTATTATTTCATGTATATATGAGAGATGGCCTATATTTCATGTATATATGAAAGATGGACTCTATTATTTCATGTATATATGAAAGATGGACTATGTTTCATGTATACATGAAAGATGGACTCTATTATTTCATGTATATATGAGAGATGGCCTATATTTCATGTATATATGAAAGATGGACTCTATTATTTCACGTATATATGAAAGATGGACTATATTTCATGTATATATGAAAGATGGACTCTATTATTTCATGTATATATGAAAGATGGACTATGTTTCATGTATACATGAAAGATGGACTCTATTATTTCATGTATATATGAGAGATGGCCTATATTTCATGTATATATGAAAGATGGACTCTATTATTTCATGTATATATGAAAGATGGACTATATTCCATGTATATATGAAAGATGGACTCTATTTTTCATGTATATATGAAAGATGGACTATATTTCATGTATATATGA
>NW_027527433.1:220983-223509 GCF_008692635.1 Crocuta crocuta | reverse complement strand
ACTCCCCTATGACCCAGCAATAGGACTGCTAGGAATTTACCCAAGTGATACAGGAGTGCTGATGCATTGGGGCACACAGACCCCAATGTCATAGCAGCACTCTCCACAATAGCTAAAACATGGAAAGAGCCTAAGTGTCCATCAACGGACGAATGGATCAGGAAGATGTGTTTTATCTATACCATGGAATCNATGGGCATGGAGGAGGGCACTTGTGGGGATGAGCCCTGGGTGTTATGTGGAAACTAATTTGCCAATACACTATTGTAAAGAAAAAAAAATAATACTATTACCCAATGATGAAATTAGCATTTGTAAAATATTTCACCCAACAATAGCAAAATACACATTCTTTCTCAGTGCTCATGGAATATTTACCACATAGACTATATTCTGGGCCATAAAGCAAGCTTCAAACATTTTAAAGGTTTGAAGCCATAGAAAGAATGCCATATGACCATAATGGAATTAAACTAAAAACGAATGACAGAAAGATCTCTGCAAATCTGCAAATATTCGGATATTAAATTTTAAAAATTAAAAAAAAGGGTCAAAGAAAAAGACAACATGTAAAGTATTCTGAGCTGAAGGAAAATGAAGACATGCTATATTATAATTCAGAGATGTAACTAAAGTAGTACGTAGAAAAAAACTTATAGTATTAAAATGCTTATATTAAGAAGAACGGATCATATAAATAACCTCAGCTTATACCATGTGATTTCACCTATATGTGGAATCTAAAACAAAGCAAATGAATAAACAAACTAAAATCAGAATAAAAACCTATAAATACAGAGAACAAATTAATGGTTGCCAGAGGGGAAGGAGGTGAGGGAAGAGCAAAATGAGTAAATGGTAGTGGGAGATATAGACTTCCAGTTATGGAATAACTAAGTCAGAGAAATAGAAATAGAAAATAGAAAAGACGATATTTATAAAGTCAAAAGCTGGTTCATTGTAAATTTAAATAAAATTAATAAGAATATCTAATACTCTTGCGAATTTTAGATAGAAAGGGAGAGTAGGGGAGAATGAAGAAGGGAGGGAAAATGAAGGGAAGGAGGGAGGGAAAGACACAGAGAGAGATAAATATCAAGAATGAGAAGTGACATCACTAAAGATTCTATAGATATTAAAAAATAATAAGAGAATATAATTTACAATTTAAGCAAGAAATTCAACAACTTAGAAGAAATGGGCAAATTCCTTGGAAGTCACAGACTGCTAAGGCTCAACCAAGAAGACAGAAACTCTGAATAGCCCTACATCATTTAAAGAAATTATAAAACCTTCCCTCAATGAAACCTCCATGTCCAAATGGCTTCAGTTGGGAATTCTGCCAAATATTTAAAGGAAAAATAATACCTATTTTACAAAAATTTCTGTAGAGGTTTTAAGAAAAATCATTCTCTANTCGCAGTTTGTGAGTTTGAGCCCCACATCGGGCTCTGCACTGACAGTGCAGGACCTACTTGGGATTCTTTCTCTCTGCTCCTCTCCTGCTCGTGCTTTCTCCCTATCAAAATAAATAAATAAACTAAAAATTTAAAAAGACAAAAAAGGTATTGCAAGAAAAAAATACAGACAATGCTCTCATGAACATACATGCAAAAGATTATTAAAATTTTAGCAAATCTGATACCACAATATATAAAAGGGATAATACAATGTGACTAAAGAGGTTTGTCCCAGAAATAGAATATGTGTAATATTACAAAAGCGCACTATGTAATTGATCATCTTATCGAATTTAAAAAATCAAAACTACATGACCATCTGTATAGATATACAAAAAACATTTGAAAAAATCCAACGTTGGCTTCTAATGAAAAGTTCTAAGCAAACTAGGAGTTGAAGGAAATTTCTTCAACTTAAAAGAGAACATTTACAATAAAACCACAATTAATATCATACTTTGGCAAAAGAGTAAATGATTTTCCCTAAGATTACCCTAACAAGGTAAGGATGTGGACTCTCACCACTCTTGTTCAGCATCATATGGGAAGACCTAGAGATGCAATGGGGTAAAAAGGAATACATGGTACCTGGATTAGAAAAGAAGAAGTAAATCTGTTCTTATTAATAGACAATATGAGTTCTCATGTAAAAAAATCTTAAGGAATCTTAAAAAACCTACTATAAATAAGTTAATTTAGCAAAGTTATAGGAAATATGGTCAGTATGACAAAGTTCATGAAAGACTTAAGTGTAAACTTCCCCCAATATGTGCAAAATCTGTATGCTGAAAACTATTAAACACTGACAAAAGTATTCAATGAAGATTTAAATAAATGGAGACATATACTAGTGCTTTCATGGACTAGAAGACTGAGTACCTTTTAAGATGTCAACTCTTCCCTAACTGACCCATAAATTCAAGTTGATCTGGATCAAACTTTGTTTTTATTCCTCTTCCACCTCCATCTCTCCACCATAAGTACCATATGGGGTAGCTTGTGTGAAAAATCAAATCAGAATTAGACAAAATTTTTTAAAATACTCCATTATAAAAAAGAATGCTGT
>NW_027527433.1:215827-220071 GCF_008692635.1 Crocuta crocuta | reverse complement strand
TGGAAAGGAAAAGGAACTACAATAGCCAAAACAATTTTGGAAAAGAATAAAGTAGAAGCAATCAGTCTATCCAATTACAAGACTTATAATCTAGCTACAATAATCAAGACTGTGGGATACTGGTAGAAGAATAGACACATAGTTCAAGTGGGCATAGTAGAGCATGTAGAAATAGATCTACACATGTATGAACGATCAATTTTGACAAAAATCCAAAGGCAAATTAACGGAGAATGGATGGTCTTTTCAACAAATGTTGCTGAAACTATTGAATTTAAGTCATATGAAGTATGATTGCAAAACAAACAACATTTTATTATAACTTGAACCTCATTGAATGATTAACTTAAATGAATCATAGACCTAAATGCAAAATCTAAAACTATAAAAACTTCTAAAAGAAAACATACGATAAAATCCTGGGGATCATATATTAGACAAAGATTTCTTAGATACATACCAAGTACATGATTCTAAAGCAATAGATAAATTATACTTCATCAAAGTTGAAAATGTCTGCTCTGTGAAAGGCACTTTTAAAAATGAAAAGTTACAAACTGGGTAAAAATATTTGCAGAACACATACCTGCATATCTGACAAGGGACCTGTTTCTGGAATAAATAAAAACTCAAAATTCAATAATAAGAATACAAACAATCCAGTAAAAAAAGAAAAGTGGGAGCAAAGGAACTGAATGACTGTTTTACCAAAGGAGATATATGAATGGCAAATAATCAAGTGAAAAGATAATCACATTATTAGTCATTAGGGAAATGCAAATTAAACCTATAATGAGATACTTTTACATATAATAGAATAACTAAAATTAAAAATACTGATAATACCAAGTGCTGACACAGATATAGAGACACTAGAACTCTCATACATTGATGGTAGGGATGTAAACTGTTTCAGCCACATTGAAATAGTTGTTTGGATATTTCTTATAAAGTTTATCACATCCTATCATATGACTCAGCAATCTCACTTCCAAGTATTCATGCCAGTGACATAAAGACTTATATATATATATCAAAACCCTATATAAAATAATTATAGTGGTTGTATTAATAATCAACCATAATGAAAATTATCCAAACTTTTTTCAGTGACTACCTGGATAAAAAAAACTGTGGTTCATCCTTACAGTGGAATACTACTCTATAATAAAAAGCAAAAACTATCCATTCAACATGGATGAGCCTCAAATCCGTTGCGCTTTGTGTAAGAAGTTAGGTCCAAATGACTACATACTATATTATTCCATTTATATGACGTTCTAAAAAAGGCAAACATACAGGGACCAANCTGAACTACAAGCATTTGTCAAAAATTATAGAACTGTATTCCAAGAGTGAAATTTGCTGTATGTAAATTAAAAGCTAGAATAAAAATAGGTATAGAATAAAAATAAACATCTCTACTAAAAATCAGTCACATTAACAATATGTATAAAGGAAAATATCTTATGATCATATCAATAAAAGAAACAAAGAATTGTTAGAAAGCTATAAGTGAAATGAAATATTCTTATTTTGATTAAGATACATGCAAATGTGATTAAAATATATGCAAAACATGTACAGCAAATATCATACTGAATGATTACATGTTATAGCTTTCCTTCTGAGAGTCAAAATAAGACAAAGATGTTTGCTATTACCTCTATTAAGCATTATATTTGGATGTTCTATCCAGTGTAATTAGGCAAGAAAGAGATATAACAAGCAGAAGAATTAAAAAGGAACACATAAAAATGTCATTATTCATGAATGATATGACTGTATACATAGAAAGTAGGGGGAAAAACAGCTCTAGAGAAACTACTGAAATTAATATGTGAATTTGGCAAGGCTGATAGACACAATGTCAATACACAAAAGTGAAATGCACTTGTTAAACCAGCAACAAATACCTGTAAAATAAAAGAATTTATTTTTATATAAAATCTTAGCTCAGTTTCCCTGATCAGCTTTGTTGAGTGGGACTTCAGTCTTTTAGGCACATGCCTCCATCTCTGTCGCCTTGGATGTTTTACTTATGTTCTCATGTGCTAGCACTGGGGTTGTCCATGATAGAGGTTAGGCAGTGTAAATGGGCGAAATAATTCTCTCTGCTTGGTTGTGGTGCCTCTTCCATGGCAGAGGACTCTGATAGGCTTTAACATGTGATTTAAAGACCTTCATGCTTGCTATCCCATCCTATAGGTCTGTCCACACTCCCTAATTCTATCATATGCCTCTTTCTCAGACCTTCTTGTCCCTGATCTTTAATCTTACAATTTTTCACTTTCATAAGTTCTTTTTTTTTAATGTTTTATTTATTTCTGGGAGACAGAGAGACAGCGTGAGCAGGGAGGGGCAGAGAGAGAGACAGAATCTGAAACAGTCTCCAGGCTCTGAGCTGTCAGCCCCCGACGCGGGGCTCGAACTCACGAACCGTGAGATCATGACCTGAGCCAAAGTCAGACGCTTAACCGACTGAGCCACCCAGTTGCCCCTCACTGTCATAAGTTCTTAAATATTCTTAGTTTTGACCACTTATATTTCAACACAAATTAAATAACCAAGTACACCACATGAAGATCATTCCATGGGGAGAATTTCCCCTCAAATCTCTCTTTCAGAGTGTATGACTCTGTGTGTTTAGGCTCAGTGTCTTTCAAGTGGGGCTGTAGTGTACCAGAAGTCCACTTTTGGCTTTGTACCTACATAGTGAACTGACATTATTGTGAACCAAGTTTGGTCTTTTTTTCTCATCAATAAACTAGTCATAAGAGATACCTCTGCACCACCACCATTACCAATATGGCCATAAGTGTTGTACAAATACAACAGTGATGGATGACGTGAAAATCTGGTCCATCTAGTCATGCAGCTTTTTTGTTTCCTCTGGCCTTGCTCGTGACTAATCCCAAATTATACCCCTTCCATCTTACAGTGAATTGTGGCTAAGTCCACTAAACCTTTTAACTCAGTTCACAATCTCTTACAGCCCAGCTGTAGCCATATAGCCATTTGATGTTCCATGGTGAAACACTCTAATATACTTTAATAGCATGCCAGGGACTCGTTTTGAAATGGTATGTAACTTTCCATTGAAAGTGGCATGGCTTTGCTCCAGAACACACTGGTCTACACTGTGATTCTCCTATTGAAACTTGTGATAAATTACACATGGCATCTTTTCTTTTCTTTTTTTTTTTTTATCCCCAATACCCTCAATATCATAGGTTGCTGGATCAAATGGCCCAAGCAACAGGGCTACTTACATGGCAGCCTGAACCTGCTGTAGAACCTTTTCCTGCTCTGGGCCCTACTCAAACCTGGCAGCCTTTCATATCATCAGGTAACAAAATGAAATAGTATTTCAAAATATGGAATATGTTACCTCCAATGCCTTACCAAGCGGTGTTCTCCCTTTTTAGTGATGAGAGGTAGGATTAAATTAATTATACTTTGTTTTGAGGTGCCTGGGTGGCTCAGTTGGTTGGGCATCTGACTCTTGATTTTGGTTAAGGTCATGTTCCCAGGGTCATGGGATTGAGACTTGTGTCAGGCTCCTCACTGAGCATGGAGCCTGCTTAAGATTCTCTCTCTCCCTCTCCCCTGCTTGTGTGTGCTCTCTCTCTAAAATAAAAAAAAATAAAAATGAAAAACATAAATTGGTTATCCTTTGCTTTGAGGAGATTATTACAGAATACCCCAGATCATCCTAAAGTTTTTAATAATGTCATGAGCTTCTGAAATTTTTAGGGTGTATCTCCTGCCTTCTGATGCTCATATTTCTTACTAATGCCTTCAATTGCTTATTTTTCATCTCGTCTGGTTCACGTGACATCATTTATATAATGCATCAATGTGATGCTATTTAGGATGTTTAGAAAATTAAGAATTCTTGGAACTATTTAAAGAGATTAGTTGAATTAACAGTGCTGGTGGCAAGAATATATATGTAGTCTGTTATCTGTTCTAGGTAAATGCAAACTGCTTTTGATCCTCCTTCTTGATAGGGACCGAAAAGATCTCATTTGCTAGACCAATGACCATATACCAAGTATCTGTGGCCTTGTTAATCAGCTCTAGCAAAGATAGAAATTCTGCTGCTGCAGCTGCTATTAAGGCTTACTTGCTTGATCCACTATTATCCTGCAGTAAATGTGTGGTTTTTCGAAGAACCAGATTGGTAAATTAAATGGAGATAAGACAGGGACCACTGTCCCTAAGATTTTTAAGTAGGGCCC
>NW_027527433.1:206939-215744 GCF_008692635.1 Crocuta crocuta | reverse complement strand
CACTAATCACTGCCATTTTACTTAATTTGTAATATTATTTTTTATTTATAATGTTAGTCTGGGGTTTGGTAGAGGGAAGTTTGAGAAGCTTTCACTGGGCCTTCCATTATTATGATAGCTCTTATACTATAGGCCAAATAACTAGAGCAAGGTCCTGACAACTACTAAGTATATCTATATTCCAATTAGATATTTGAGGACTTGGGAAAGAATTATGGTTTGGACTGCAGATTCCCTGTAAATTGATTTTGGGTTGGGACTCCATTTATCCCATACTTCCCCATTCATAAGGGGTGGTCAGTGATGATGACTCCAGTCCTTGAATATTAATGGCAACTCAGACTCAACAGTTCTTGAAATATTTGGGTATTCCCTTTTCCCCCGTGTACAGCCATCTGAGTAAATGTCCATGGGTAACCTTGGGGCAGGGTTTCTCAACTTTATACTATTGAGATTTGGGTCTGGATAATTCTTTGTTGCAGGGGCTGTCCTGTACAGCATAAGATGTTTGGCAGCATTCTTGGCTTCTACTCACTAGGTGACAGTAGCATCCCTCCAAACATGACAATCAAAAATGTATTCAAGCATTGCCAAATATGCCCTGGAAGACAAAAATCACTCCTGGTTGAGTCAGTGCTGTAGGAAAAGACTTAGGAAATACATACTGTATATATTTGCTGTGGTATTGCAAGTATTTGAGGCCTAAAAATTGATTTATGTCCCATCTTGAAATTGAGCAAGGGAATGTGATTTTTTTTTAGTGTTACTGTGCTGAGTCTCCTGATTATCCATCTTTAATTTCTCTTGACTATGTAAGTCTGAGCTTAGCAAATTTTTTATTCAAACAATTTAGACTTGCTAGTCATTTGGTCTCTGTCACAACTACCCAGTTCTGTTATTTTTTTTTTTTTTTACAAATAGTTTATTGTCAAATTAGTTTCCACATAACACCCAGTGCTCATCCCCACAAGTGTCCTCCTCCATGCCCATCCCTTCTCCCCCCCACATCCATCAGTTCTCAGTTTTCATTCTTTCTTATTGCCAAGTACTCTTCCATTGTATATATAAACCGCATCTTCTTTATCCATTCATCAGTTTATAAACATTTGGAGTCTTTCCACACTTTGGCTACTGTTGATAGCACTGCTATAAACATTGGGGTACATATGCCCCTATGAATCAGCATTCCTGTATTCTTTGGATAAATTCTTAGTAGCACTATTGCTGGGTCCTTGGGTAGTTCTATTTTTAATTTCTTGAGGAGCCTCCATACTGTTTTCCAGAGTAGCTGAACCAGTTTGCATTCCCACCAACAGTGCAAGAGGGTTCCAATTTCTCCACATCCTCGCCAACATCTGTTGTTGCCTGAGTTGTTAATTTTATCCATGTTGACCAGTGCGAGGTGGCATCTCAATGTGGTTTTGATTTGTATTTCCCTGATGATGAGTTACGTTGAGCATGTTTTCATGTGTCTGTTGGCCATCTGGATGTCTTCTTTGGGGAAGTATCTATTCATGTCTTCTGCCCATTTCTTCAGGGGGTTATCTGTTTTCTGGGTGTTGAGTTTGATAAGTTCTTTATAGATTTTGGATACTAACCCTTTTTTTTAAAAATATTTTTATTTATTTCTAGGAGAGAGAGAGCGAGAGACAGTGTGAGCAGGGGAGGGTCAGAGAGAGAGGGAGTCACAGACTGAAACAGGCTCCAGGCTCTGAGCTGGCAGTCAGCACAGAGCCCGACGCGGGGCTCGAACCCACGAACCGCAAGATCATGACCTAAGCGAAAGTCGGACGCTTAACCGACTAAGCCACCCAGGCGCCCCTGGATACTAACCCTTTATCTGATGTGTCATTTGCAAATATCTTATCCCATTCCATCAGTTGCCTTTTAGTTTTGTTGACTGTTTCCTTTGCAGTTCAGAAGCTTTTTATCTTGATGAGGTCCCAATAGTTCATTTTTGCTTTTGTTTCCCTTGCCTTCAGAGACATGTCGAGCAAGAAATTGCTGCAGCTGAGGTCAAAGAGGTGTTTGCCTGTTTTCTCCTCTAGGGTTTTGATGGCTTCCTATCTCACATTTAGGTCTTTCATCCATTTTGAGTTTATTTTTGTGTATGGTGTAAGAAAGTGGTCCAGTTTCATTCTTCTGCATCTTGTTGTCCAGTTCTGCCAGCACCATTTGCATAGGAGACTGTCTTTATTCCTTTGGATAGTCTTTCCTGCTTTGTGAGAGATTAGTTGGCCATACATTTGTGGGTCCTTTTTTGGATTCTCTATTCTATTTCATTGATATGAGTGTCTGTTTTTGTGCCAGTGCCAGTACCATACTGTCTTGATGATTACAGCTTTGTAATACAGCTTGAAGTCTGGGATTGTAATACGTCCAGCTTTGGTTTTCTTTTTTCAGGATTGCTTTGGTTATTCAAGGTCTTTTGTGGTTCCATACAAATTTTAGGATTGTTTGTTCTAGCTTTGAGAAAAATGCTGGTGCAATTTTGACTGGCGTTGCATTGAATGTGTAGATTGGTTTGGGTAGTATTGACATTTTAACAATATTTGTTCTTCCAATTCATGAACATGGAATGTTTTTCCATTTGTGTGTGTGTGTGTGTGTCTTCTTCAACTTCCTTTATAAGTTTTCTATAGTGTTCATCATACAGACCTTTTATACCTTTAGTTAGGTTTATTCCTAGGTATTTTATGGTTCTTGGTGCAATTGTGAATGAGACTGATTTCTTGATTTCTCTTTCTGTTGCTTCGTTGTTGGTGTATAGAAATGCAGCTGTTTCTGTGCATTGATTTTATATCCTGCAACTTTTCTGAATTCTTTATTAGTTCTAGCAGCTTTTTGGTGGATGGAGACTTTTGGGTTTTTCATGTAGATCGTCATGTCATCTGTGAAAAGTGAAAGTTTTACTTCTTCTTGGCCAATTTGGATGTCTCTTATTTCATTTTGTTGTCTGATGGCTGAAGCTAGGACTTCCAGCACTATGTTAAACAACTGTGTGAGAGTGGACATCCCTGTCATGTTCCTGATTTCAGGGGGAAAGCTCTCAGTTTTTCCCCATTGAGGATGATATTAGCTGTGGGCTTTTCATATATGGCTCTTATGATGTTAAGGTATGTTCCTTCTATCCCAACTTTCTTGAGTGTTTATATTAAGAAAGCATACTGTTTTTGTTAAATTTGTTTTTCTGCATCTATTGACAGGATCATATGGTTCCTATCCTTTCTTATATTAATGTAATGTATCACATTAATTGCTTTGCGAATACTGAATCAGCCCTGCAGCCCAGGATGAATCCAACTTGGTTGTGGTGAATAATTCTTTTGATAAACTATTCAATTTGATTTACTAGTATCTTGTTGAGAATTTTTGCATCCATGTTCATTCGGGATATTAGCCTCTAATTCTCCTTTTTTGGGGGGTCTCTGTCTGGTTTGGGGATCAAGGTAATGCTGGCTTCATAGATTGAGTCCAGAAGATTTCCTTCCATTTCTATTTTTTGGAACAGCTTGAGAAGGATAGGTATTAACTCTGCTTTAAATATCTGGTAGAATTTTCCTGGGAAGCCATCTGTCTCAGGACTCTTATTTCTCGGGAGATTTTTGATAACTGATTCATTTTTTTTCTCTGGTTATGGGTCTGTTCAAATTTTCTATTTCTTCCTAGTTGAGTTTTGGTAGTGAAATTTGGAATGCCTCCAAGTTCATGGAGGTTAAAGAAGATCCTACTAAAGAATGAATGGGTCAACCAGGAAATTAAAGAAGAAATAAGAAATATATGGAAACAAATGAAAATAAAAACATGACAGTCCAAGCCCTTTGGGATCCAGCAAAGGCAGTCCTAAGAATAAAATACATTGCAATCCAGGCCTGTCTCGAGAAACAAGAAAAATCCTAAATACAAAATCTAACAGCACACCTAAAGGAACTAGAAAACTAAAAGCAGAACAGCAAAGAAACCCCAAAGCCAGTAGAAGAAGAGAAATAATAAAGATTAGAGAAGAAATAAACAGTATAGAATCAAAACAACAACAACAACAACCCAGTAGAACAGATTAATGAATCTATGAGCTGTTTTTTCTTGAAAAAATAAACAAAATTGATAAACCCCTGGGCAGACTCCTCCAGAAGAAAAGAGAGAGGACCCAAATAGATAAAATCGCGAATGAAAGAGGACAGATCACAACCAACATCAGAGAAATACAAGCAATTACCAGAGAATACTATGAAAATTTATGTGCCAACAAATTGGACAACCTGAAGGAAATGGACAGATTCTTACACACCCACACACTACCCACTGATATACTTGTATTTCCCCCAATATTCCATATTCTTCTTCATTTTCAATCTATTATATATGATGTTCTTTCTACACAGAACTATTCATCTTCACTTATTTTAGTCTGGGTAACTTTTTAACCCAGACATCATATCCTCCAGGAAGACTTTCCTGAATGCTCATATTCGGTGTGATCTCTGAGTGCCCTGTTAATCCCCTTGTCACCCTGAATTTTAACAACTTGTTCCCTTGTCAGTTTCTCTCATTAGAATGTGATCTCCAAGGTGGCATGGGCTATGAATTGTTCACCATTCTATCCCCAGTGTCTAGCACATAGTAGAGTGTTCAATTAATATTTCACAAGTGAAAGAATCAATGGAAGAAATGAGATTTTTGAGTTTCAATGTTTTTTTTTATTATAGCATTCTTTAAAATTACACACAGAGGGCTGCGCTTACTTAAAGAGAAGATATCTCATATAATTTAGGTTTTTTCTTCATAATGAGTCATTAAGCATTATATGGTGCTTTCATGTAATGATGCCTTTAGGGGCTTGGAGGACAGTTATTATTTGTCATGGCACTCAAAGGTCCCAAACAGCTGAAGTTTTCCATTCTTGGGTCTTTTTAGTCATCAGTTTCCACTCATGTGTCATTTCTTAAAGCTATCAGTATGACCGAAACTAACCTAGCAATAGGAATGGGGGAATCCTATGCTTTGTCCCCTTTTTATTTTGTTCTTTCTAATCTACTATAAACAGGGAAAAGAAATAGCCGGTTATACTAGAACTGTTATAGGATGATGGCGTTTTCTTCCTGTGTAAATGCTATGAACGTTAGGATATGTAGTAGCTATTTTGACTATTTGCAGTCCTTTGTAAAGCTCCCTTGTTTCTCAGCTGTGCTTCAAACAGGACAAGTTGCCTAAAAGGCAACCATCTAATTATCTTCATTACCAGCCTTCATGGGAGCCCATGCCTTGTTTATTAGAGTCTGAATGGGCTTCTCAGGGTTCCATTTCAGGGTTGGCCAAGGCTGCCCCAGACCAGATCTCCAGCCTTGCCATTTGACACTGTGGGTCCCCAACTAAGGAAGAAAGAGTTGTCATCTTTATTCAGTCCCCATCAAGTACACACAGAAAAAACTTATAGGTATTATTTCTGAACACTACAAATACAAACACATTTTAAGGTTGTACAAGTTTATGGATTGTGAATACAATAAAGGGAGGAGGGCTGCATTCAAAAGAACAGTTTGGCAGGCAGGGGCGCATGAAGAATGTATGTCAGACAGCCAGGGAAAGCAGCCTAGCATATTGGTGAAATAAGCCCTTGAATACACAGGTAATTCTGGAGAACAGAATATCTGGATGGAGAAGCTTAATTACATGAGTGCATATCCTGCCATAAACTCCAAAATCACACCTCATATTTCTCTAGAGGCAGCTGCTGGGCAAGGAGGGGTGTGTGGTGTGTTTAGAGCTTGTGAGAGGTCACCTGCCAATGTGAGCTCCTGAGTGTGTCATCTGTGTGGCATATGTCAGGTCTGCATATGATAATGATAGTGCTGGTGATGGTGATTATACTAATTATGACCTTGACTTTTTTGGAAGGTATTATCACTTATTTTTCAAGAGGAAACCAAGACACAGCAAAAAAATAAGTGACATGCTCAAGATTCCACAGCCAGGTAAGAGCAGAGCTGAATTAAAACTCAGGTCTGCTGGGGCTCCTGGGTGGCTCAATTGGTTAAGCGTCCGACTTCGGCTCAGGTCATGATCTTATGGTTCGTGGGTTCAAGCCCCGCGTTGGGCTCTGTGCTGACAGCCAGCTCAGAGCCTAGAGCCTGTTTCAGATTCTGTATCTCCCTCTCTCTCTGACCCTTCCCTGCTCATGCTCTCTCTCTCTCTCTTTCTCTCTCAGAAATAAAATAAAAAAGATTAAGAAAAATTTAAAACTCGGGTCTGCTGAAGCTCATTTACTTTCTAATTACACAACCTCAACTGTCAAAATGTATTGGTATTGTCTAAAGGCCAAATGAGAGAAACCTCTCTCTCTCCTTGAGGAAGTTGAAAATGTCTGTCTGTAGGTTACTGCAAGCCACAGCTCAAGCAGAATCTAAGTTTCCAGGAGGATATCAGAGGTGAAGGAAAGAAGGAACATCTTCAATTCAGTAGGTGCTCCGCACTACAGGAGATAGACGCTTCCTGAACAACAAGAGGAGCTTAGCCAGGAGTGCAGGCTGGGATCACAAGACATCTAGGTTGAATAATCAGGGAAGGAGGATCTTAACTTGGGTTCAGAGATAGTCATGACTGAGAGGGCAGAGTAAGGCCTTTTCCCAAGTTGGATAAATCCAGGCCTATTGTCTAGGTGGTTGTAGTTTGTACCTTCCTAATATCCTTATACTTAGGCAGGTAGCATGGGCTTACAGAAAGAGAATAGAAGTGAAAGGCAGAATATCTGGGCCAAAAACCATGGACATTCAAGCCAGAAGGATATTAGAGGTCAAATAGACCTATTTATTAGTGAGTCGGACAGATCTCTAACATCCATATTAAACTCCATAGGTAAGTCTTTCTACCTTGAGTCAGGTAACCTTCCCAGGGAGTATAAACTTCATATGAAGTAAGTTGAACAGGCACCAAAAAGTATTTCACATTAGTGATTTGAGGTATTAATCTATGAAGCCTAAACCCCTACATAACTGAGTATCTCCTAGCCAGAGGAATGAAAACCAGCAGAAATAAATTGGAAGTACCTAACCCTGGTGTGTGGTCTGGCCATTTGTAGCAACATGGATGGAACTTGAGGGTGTTATGCTGAGCGAAATAAGTCAGGCAGAGAAGGACAGATACCATATGTTTGCATGTATAGGTGGATTAGGAGGAATTTAATGGAGGACCATGGGGGAGAAGAAGGGGAAAAATAGTTGGGGAGAGAGAGGGAGGCAAACCATGAGAGACTCTTGAATGCTGAGAACAAACTGAGGGCTGTTGGGGGTGGGGAAAGAGGGCAAGGGGGGTGATGGGCATGGAGGAGGAGGACACTTGTGGGGATGAGCACTGGGTGTTATATAGAAACCAACTTGACAATAAACTATTTACAAAAGTTATTTATAGTATTTTAAAAGTATTTTCCCCTGAGAAGCCTTCCCTAACCCTACCTAAAACTGGATTAAGCATCTCTTCTATGCTCACTTAAACAATGACCTACTCACCATCTTCTATCCTATACACAGATTGCAGTTACAGGTAATCTCTACCAGACTTTAAGCTCCATAAGGAATTCTATCATTGCTGTATACCCATACCTAGCATAGCGTGTGACATACAATAAGTATGCAGTAAATACTTTTTGAATTGAATTAATATTAGCAATAGTTTGACCTTAGAAAATGCACTGTTTCATAAAGCAATCATGGGCGTATACCAGTCCATACCAGTAAATAATCCAGACTTTGTTTAACCTAGTTCATTTTCTTTTCCCCATCTGTTGCCATTTTATTATTTATATTTTTTCTTACTCTTACCTCTCTTTATATAACTTTCTGCTCTTTACTGCTCCCCAACCTCTGGTATGATAGGAGCTCAGAATGCCCCCTGTTATTCTTCCTACCTTCCCCAGCTTGATCCATGCTCTGGGACTGTTCTTTACTCCTTGTACCCCCACCAGCAAACTGCTCCCCATCAAACAAATATCCATCCTTTATCCCAGATCTCAGTAAGATATTATACTGGAATGCAGTTCTAAATTATAAAGTCATGCCAAGATGCTGATGCCCAACCTAACAACTGCTTTAAGTCTTAGGACTTCCATACATTTTTTATTTTCTTTTTTTTTAAATTTTACATCCAAGTGAGTTAACATATAGCACAATAATGATTTTAGGAGTAGAATCCAGTGATTCATCCTCTACATATAATACCCAGTGCTCATCCCAACAAATGTCTTCCTTAATGCCCCTTGCCCATTTAGCCCATCCCTTCACACAAAATTATTATTTATCAACAGCCCCTTTCTGAAGCCCCAAGTGCTTTAAAGCCAGAGAAATAAATCTGTGATATTGGAATTTCAGTTGGGCTACATGCTTGTGAATGGGTGCCAATGGGGAATATGTTGGGGAGGGTATGCCCTCCAAACCATACAATAGTGTAAGCCATAGCCTACAAGGTTTCATTGTGATTTCAGTCATGAGTTGGGGAAACCATTTAAGAGAAAATCCAAGTCAATAACATTTACTTCTTTTTGTTGCTGTTGTTTCCTTTTGAGAGAGAGCAAGAGTGTGAGCTAGGGAGGGGCAGAGGGAGAGGGAGAGATTTATTTTAATGTTTTTACTTATAGTTAACCATTATAGAAGCATGAATAATTTTTGATTTAGAAACACTACTGGCAATTCCCTCAGTACCATGCACATCACAGGCAGGCACTCAGTAGGATTTGTTGAATTGAATGGGAACAGGAAGAACATGGGTAATAGCAACCTACTTTATCTAATAGTTGCAAGGTTAATTTTAACAGGG
>NW_027527433.1:197989-206919 GCF_008692635.1 Crocuta crocuta | reverse complement strand
GATTCCAATTTCCTTTCAAAGAAGCAGATGTGGACATCTGGGTGGCTCAGTCAGTTGGATGTCTGACTTTTGATTTCAGCCCCAGTCATGATCTCACAGTTGTAGAGCCTGCTTAAGATTCTCTCCTGGGATGCCTGGGTGGCCTGGTTGGTTTAGCATCCAACTTTGGCTTAGGCCATGATCTCACAGTTCATGAGTTTTAGCCCCACTTCAGGCTCTGTGCTGACAGCTCATAGCCTGGAGCCTGCTTCAGATTGTGTGTTTCTCTCTCTGCCCCTCCCCCACTAGTTCTCTGTCTCTCTCTGTCTCTCAAAAATAAGTAAAAACATTTAAAAATTATTATTTTGGTCCCCCTCCCCCCTCACTCATTTTTCACAGAATATCCTCAATTAGTGTCTCTGGCTTCCCAACTAGCTGTGCATCCCACTGTGTTCACCTCCTGCATGTCCTGCTTATGGGTCAGTCCTCAGACTCCTGAACAGTTTGTGTTTAAGATGGAGAATACATCATATTTCTGTCAATGGTGCTGAAGGTTAATGGTGCTTCAGATAATGAGCTTTTATTTTAAAAAATATAACAACAAAAATAGGAACATCTGAAATTAAAGGGCATTTCACAAAGTGCAGTTGAACAAGAGCAGGTGTCTATTTTTGCCATGAAACTGTGATTCAAGTTCTGTCTCTTATTTATCTGCCAAATGGTTACACTTAGGATGCAAATCAGAGCCTTGTTACTGATTGTTCCTACTCTGGAGTAAGTGTGTGTATAGGGCTCCCTGAATCTATGGCCAGTTGGCAAACTGCTGTGGACTCCTGGAGGTTACACCACAATAGGCAGAGAGTTTATCTCACAGATGACCCCATAATTTCCCAATGCATTTCCTTCTTGCCCTTGATTTAAAAGCAGTTGTCCTCTTGGGACTAATTTCAATGTAGATATACCTTCTCCTGGAGACCCTCCAAGCATTTAATAGGGAGAAATGATGATGCATTTTTTGGTTTCCCTGCAGACTGGAAGGGCCACAGAACTTTGCAGAGCTGATCCATTTCCAAGTCATGCTCTCTGGCATCAAGTGGGCCTTCGCTGCCAACTTGCAAACCTTTCACTGTTTTCATTGACTTCCAAGTGTTCCCATCACAAAGTCTGTTTCAGAGCTGATCTCTCCTTAAGTCTCAAGCTCACTTCTTTCCCACCTCTACCCTTCCCTGAGAAGATAAGTTTACCACTTCCTGGAGAAGAGAACAAGGGAACTGAGGTTTGAGATAAAAGAAGGGAGGTAAAGTAAGCTGCAAGTACATTTTGTGTTTTTGCCATGCAATATTGGGAGAGATACAGCTGAGACCTTGGAATAATATTTGTACATGTTAGAGACAAGGAATCTGAGATTTGATAGGATAACTAACTATCTTGGTTTGCCAGGGACTAAAGGGTTTCCTCAGACTTGGACTTACAGTGCTAAAATCAGGACAGTCCCAGGAAAACCAGGATGGTTGGTTACCCTAGATATAGGTAAGGGGCTGAGAGAGTTTGTTGAGGAGGGCACTATAAAGGTAAACCATCTTTGTGTGGACCTTTAAACCACATATATTACAACAAAGCTTTCCCCAAACTTTCTTTACCAGAAACTTCCAGTGTCCATCTCTATGATCCCATTTCTTACCACTCTCCCCTTTGCTCATTCTGATCCAACTACACTGATCTTTTTGCTTTTAAAACACTACAAACTGAGTCTATGCCAGGTCTGTTCTATGTTCTGAGAACGCTCTTTCTGTAGATCTTTACCTGGCTTTTTCCTTCCTATCTTTCAGGTCTTGACTCAAATTTTACCTCATCAAAAAGACTCTCCCTAATCATTCACTATAAAACAGCCCTCTATTTCTGCCTAGTCTCTTGCATGTTATCCTCTTTTATTTTCTTCATAGAGGTTAGCAGTGCCATAAATGATTTTATCAATATGTTCACTTATTTGTGATGTGTTCCTAAATGAAATGTGCCACTAAATGAAAACCCCATGATTGCAAGAACCATGACATTTTTGTTTACTGCTCTATCACCAACACCCAGAACAGTAGCAAGAGCTCATTCTATCTGTTGAGTGCATAAACAAATCCAGGTGCTAATGCATTTGCAGTACTAGCTAATAGATAGCTTTAGTTTCAAGGTCATATCTGAGTAACTTCTTCAAGGGATATTTATACAAAAAGGATCTAAATATGTTTGTGTCTCACAAATATTCTCTAGATTTTTGGTAGTAGACATTGAAGATAAAAAATGAATCTATAGTTACTTGGGAGTGGCATACATTATTGGTAGGACGTGGATGTCAAAGTTGGGAAATAAACAAAGAGAATTTAGCATGCTAGTAATGACTTAGTAAATGTTAGTAAATGACACTGCAAAAAGGCTGGCCAACTGGAATTAGTTGTTGCCATGAAAGAGTGTAAATTCATCAAAATTAAGGTAAAGGCTCTACATACCAAAAATTTCAGTTAAGCAAATGAGAATATAACTAAAGGAAAAATAAAAAGGGGGGAAGGAAAGGGAAAGCAAGGGGAAGGAAGGGAAGGGAAGGGAAGGGAAGGGAAGGGAAGGGAAGGGAAATTAAAGACTTAACCGGAATATTAAACACATTTATGAGGCCAGAACTCCTCTCACAAAAGATGCTCAATGAGACTGCACAGACTTAGCAGAGGAATCTTTCACTTGGATGAAGATGGTAGAGCATAAAGATTGGATTATGGGATAGAGTAAGGAGGAAGCAGGGGGGACTATGAGGTTGCTTATAGAAAATTCTTAAAAGTTTTCGGAAGANNNNACTCATTCTTGAAATAAAAAGAATAAAAAGCAAATTATAAAGTTATATTTTGAACTTCTTGGAGATCAAAGTCAATAAATAAGCTGTAAATTTTATCTATCCCCATGGGAAAATGGAGGGCAGGGGGCAGGGAGGGCCATGAGAGAGAGAGAGGCAGGGAATGCCTAAAACAGAGACCCTAAGGACTAGAATAGGAGCATGGAGACTGTTAGTTGATCTTCTAAAGCTACACACTAAAACAGTTGTTAATTTCTGGTGCGTGTGTATGTGCGTGTGTGTGTGTGTGTGTGTGTGTGAGCACACACGTGTATTAGCATATACATGTCCTATTTTTTCCATTGTAATAGCGTAATAGCAACTTATCTGGAGTGAAATGTTTTCCCTAAAGAAAGGGAACACTGAAATAAGCTCTCAGGCAAATTTTGGAGTAATTTTGTGTGTAATGTTATGTATGTACTGTTGACCCTTGAACAATGTAGGAGTCAGAGGCATTGACCCCACCTCACTCTGCAGTCAAAAATGCATATAACTATTTTTTTTTTACAAATAGTTTATTGTCAAGTTGGCTTCCATATAACACCCAGTGCTCATCCAAAAATGCATATAACTTTTGACTCCCTCCAAACTTAGCTACCAATAGCCCACTGTTGACTGGAAGCCTTACCAATAACATAAACGTCAATTAACACATATATTCTATGTTATAGACATCATATACTATATTTTTACAATAAAGTAAGCTAGAGAAAAATAGTGTTATGACAAAAATCGTAAGGAATAGAAACATACACTTAGAGTACTCTATTGTATTCACTGAAAA
Source organism: Crocuta crocuta (assembly GCF_008692635.1). Lineage (NCBI taxonomy): Eukaryota > Metazoa > Chordata > Mammalia > Carnivora > Hyaenidae > Crocuta > Crocuta crocuta. Next base: position 203,284 of record NW_027527433.1, on the reverse strand, counting down.
AAATCTATGTATAAATGCACCCATGCAGTTCAAACCCATGTCAACTATATGTATTTAAGTGTCATCAATATTTTTTCTCTTGTTGTATGCTGGCTAATTCAAAGTTAATTTGAGTTAGAACATCTAAAGATTTTCTTCCTTTCTTTTTTCCCCTCTGTTTCTTTTCTGGAATACAAAGAGTACTCTGCTTCCCTAGGCCATAAATAACTTCAGGGACATTGGAATAAGTCATACTATTATGAACTGGGTTTTGTAACTATCTTAAATGACTCATTGTGCCTATCAGGTTTAATGAAATGCTTCTTCTCCATTTTTTAATAAGCACAGAGTAGGAAAAATGACACAAAATTACCAAGAGAGTAATGGAATGAGAAAATTCAGTTACCATAATATTCTTGTGAACAAAAAGCCAGAGACAAAATGTTGAAATGAGTTTAGGAAAGGGAATGAAAGAACAGAAGGTAGATATATATAGTAACATAGTATGAGGATGGAGGAAGGAGCACCAAAAGTTCAAAGACCTGTCAAATTGATACATACAAGTGTGAAAGTAAACTTTTAAATGGGTATTTTATGCCTTGAAAGAGTTCCTCTTATCCTTATTCTGATTGATCTAGGTCTTTTGGTAAACAATTAAACAATGTTTGACTGAAATCTGTGTTGCTTTGGGGTTTCTAAAGTTTTTTATTTATATTCTATCTTACTCTTTAAAAACAATCCACAACTTGATTTAAAAAGAACCTAGGAGAGAGTGGAGTGGAGTCAATATTAGATGAGGACAAAGGATAAAGAGGATCAGTATAAGAACTGTATCTGCCAAAAAACGAGCAGTAAGGGATAGGAAATATGAAAGAGAACAGAATTTGGTCCAGACATTTAGGCTCAGACAGAATAAGCTTAATGTATACAACTCATGTGAAAAAAGGGCTAAAACATGATGCTTACATAACAAATATGTTTTACTTTCAATTGCTATCATTATGGTTATTTTCTATTAACTGTGTAAGAACTTCTTGGCTTTTTCCATGTTCCTACAAGAACTTCACTCTGATTTAGTAAATTGCTGCCCCCATTTGAAAAATTGTAGCTTTCAAAATGTGCATTAGTTCTGGTTATGGACAGCTAATATTGCCTGCATTAGAAAACTGTATACTGTTGTGGCATCTAGAGAAGCAGCTTCAGGGAACTCAAAAACATGCTTCATTAAAGAGCCGGGATTTCAATGCCAGTCACAATGGCCCTCTCAGTGTTAGCCAAGAGAGAACTGTCAGAAGCACCAATTAAATAAAAACAAACTCTTGCTTATTGTTTTTTTTTCTTTTGTCCCTGTCAATAGAGGGATGAAAAAAAAAGAGTATAAGAGCCATTAGGAATGAAGAAAGAAAGATCACCACACTTCCTAACTGTAGATCCTTGAACTCGAGAAAGGGGGAACATAAGAGAATGAAGTTTTTCTTTACACTAGCTAGATTTTTCAGTAACTACAATAGTCTTAATGTTCAAGGTGAAACAATCCTTAAGGCTGAAGGTACCTGAAAAGCTATACACTCTTCCTAGGAGTCATTGTAGGGCAAGAAAAGAGTTCTCAATAGCATAATTTAAGATGATATGGGGTAAAAAAAAAATAAAGCTATTTTCTGCTTAAACCTCTTCAAGTCCTGGTTATTATTTATTAAGTGACTAGTTATAGAATCTAATTATCTTCATAGAAAAATAAGGTAATTCTGATATTTAACTAAAAGGTATATAGTTCTTTGATTTGACATATTGTAGATCTAATATTTTCATCTAAACATTGACATTTGTTTGCCTCTCCAGCAGCCATATTCTGTTCTTCTAGTAATGACATACTGATTGTCCTTTGAGGAATTCATTCTTCCTTGGCTTTCAGTCATTATGGTTTGGATGGGGTTGATTCCATCCCCTAAATCCAGAGATGGGCTCTGACTGGTGCAAACAAATCAGCAAATCTCATCCTCCTAACTAAAGTGATTAGTTCAAGGATGAATATTAAACTGAATTTATGTTAATTATGGAGAATGAATAAGACCAGGGCAGAAACTACTGCAAGATATTCTGTCTTCCCCTATAAGGGATAGGGAGAGTGGGAAGTTTGGAATTGCAGCTATTGGTATCAGCCACGACAATGAGGTGGGAAAGGTTAGAACTGCCAATTATCTACCAAGTGGAATATGAGAATGAAGACAGTACTGCAGAAGTCAGAGTAGAAAGATGTAGAGACACTGGGTTGTCCATTACATTGTTTGAGTTGTCGGAACNATAAATTAGCTTTATCTTGGTTTCTTTCTACAAAATGGGCCAGTTGGCTTTAACCATGTTTTATCTGCCACGTAAGTGTGATCAGCTGTTTCATAGATGCATCCCAGAATTGGTTGAAAATGAATTTGGATGATTCAGTGGAAACTATTTCCTATGACTACAAGGAAAAATTTAAAGCTCAAGGCCCATGTTCAGGGCATATCAATATTATTGGTAGTATGACCAACTATCTCATTACTGTCTATTATTTTGGTACTCTGGACATGAGGATCAGTTCATGTTGAAATGCTTATCTTAGAGTCTTTCAAGTGGTTACTGTCTGAACACCTGAAGTTAAGTTGTATCTCATTGTTTGAAAGGTCCTTGTTAAGCTTGTCTAGTACAACCACTTTAATTTGCACATGGGTAAGTTGAGGTTCAGAGGGAGGATGAACAGTCCACAGAGTAGTAGCCAAACACACCTTGATTACATCAGTGTTGTTTGTATTTGAACATACAACCTTAATGTTATTAGTATAGCCACATATAACCTCCTTGCATATATAGATGGTTTACTAAGAAAGTTACTATCAATGCAGCATGTTTGATATTTTAACTGACCTACTGCCCTTAAAGCTAGGTGGCTATTGATTTGAGAAGAATACAGATGAGATTAAGGGAATTGTTTTAATCCTCTATGTGCCAGTGAGGTGGGCATCAGTTATTTTTACTTACCCAACATCTTCTTTTCTAGTTAAAGAGGCTACCTCTTCCTTTTGACTTATTCACTCCTTCCACATCTAAAAATGAGCAAATAACCCAGGACTGGCCAATAAAAGGACCAATTAAAGGGCCAATCCAGGCTTGGGAGTGAGCAGATATCTAAACCAGTTAAATTAGAGAAAATCCTAAAACACTTAATAGAAATTATTACAGATGAGGAATTTGTGGACTTTTTTTGTTTTGTTTGTTTGTTTGCTGAGGTTGTTACTCTAGTAGAATGTTAGTTTAGAGCTGCTGTATTTTTCATCACTTCATTGGAGATAGCTTCCAGCACAAAAGAAAGCAGAGCTCAAGAGATTCCTAAACATATCATTTAAATTCCCCACTCCAGTCAGCCTTACTCCTGAAACTTTCACATATGTGGCTTGATATAGTCCCTTTTCTTTGTTAACCTAGTTTGAACTGTGCTTTCTGTCACCAAAAGAGCCCTAACTAATGCAGACCTTTATTTCTCTGAAATCCACAAATGGCATATATAGGTGATATGAGTTGTCACCTAGCCAAAGCAACCTTATTTGAAACTGTCCACATAGTTTTAGTTCCTGATGAAAGAATAGTGGTCATGTTTGGATTGGGATGAACACCTGATCCAAAAGTTACCAATCCATAAGCTATGTAAAGGCCATTATTTGGACACAGTGACTGAATGAATTAGCTATATGGCCATCTCCAGTTGGGTCACAGCTGGTGCCATAGCAAGACAAAGGCATTTACAAGCCATAGTTATGGGAAAGCAGAGAAACCATGAAGAGAGAGAGCCAATCTGTAAAGAGAAAACAGTAGAATAGAACACATATAAACAAACAGACCATGTAGCACAAAGAAAAAAAATGAATATATAGCTGCCTAATGATTTTCTGTACAAAATATGGTGTTTCCCTTACTCCATTCCTTACAGAGCCTTGCCCCAATTTCATCCTTCTAATGCAACCTCCCTTTGTAATTTAAACTAGCTTGAGTGGGCTTCTATTCTTTAACCAGCTTCCTCTTTCACCTACAGATCCCAGCACTATGCTGGGAAATTCATCACAAACCTACTGGACTAGAGGAAATAGGGCTAAAAGCAGAAGACTGTGGGATGTCTGTGGCATGAATTTTGAACATAAAGAAGACCACCTGTTAAGCCTCAATTCCTTGACTCAATTTGAAGCCTAAAAATCCGTGGACTGGCTTCCTTGTGCATGGAAGCTAGGGAAGATCTCCCCCACAAGTGTTTATAACAATGTTTAAATTATCATCTCAATTACTCTCTGTGTACACATCAGTGGGCACTGTGCATATCAATAAATGAACTCTGTGTGTATTCCAAAGGCTACTGTGGTAACATCAACATCTAGATCCAGTTTGCATATGATGGGCACCTTACCAGCTAGTTTTAAATGGTTAAGGGATTATGTCTGAGATTTAAGGGAGAACAGATGATTCTCATTGTCCTACATGAGGTAAATTAAAACAGTCTGAAAATGAATGCCTTAAAACATGGCATTATTCTGTTCCTGGTCTGTTATATAGCTATACAGAAAAAGCAGGACAAAATGTTCCTGAGGAGACAAAAAGATCCAGAGATGCCAGGCAGGATAGGATCAAATGGCCAAAGCAAGCAAACACCTTCTATAGAATCTGCCCCAACTAAATCAAGGTCAGCTTCTAGACTGCCAATCAATCCTTAGGATGATCACACACCAGAGCAGAGAAAATGAAACATAATGTAGTCCTGGCCATATCTTGCTTACTATCCCTCTTAAATTCTTTTCTGAAGTGACTCATGAGGCCAGTGAGAGAGATTGTTTGGAAATAATGAAAGGGTTTCACGTGTATAGTACTTCCCAGAAGCTCAATTCTTGGAGAAGTAGCAAGAACCTTAAAACGGTGACTTTGATTGGCATGAAAGGTCTTAGTCTTTCCCTTTGCTTACAGAGTTTAGTCAAAGATTTTCTCTTTTACTCTCTCTTTTTTTCTAACTTAAAGTGAGGGGTAAGAAGAAGGAGAGGGAGAGTGGGGAGTAAGGGAGAGGGAGAGAGAGAGAAGAGGGAGAGAGGGATCATTTGGGCACAGAGTTGTCTTCCCTTTCTTACCACTCCTTCCTCCTTCCTTTTCCTTTTTCCTCTCCCTCCTTTTCTTTAAGAAGGATGCTTTTTTTGTATCATTAAAATGAGCTAGTTGCTATTAAAATGCTTACTCTACCATGGTTACATAAGGGATTAATAAGCCAAAGCACTTTTAAAACAAGTTAGAAGCAGGGAAGGGGGAAGT
>NW_027527433.1:197277-197889 GCF_008692635.1 Crocuta crocuta | reverse complement strand
ATGCTCCCCCCACTGTCAGAAAAATTAAAACCAACTTGATTTCCTCTTAGTTATTTTCCTCCTAGCAGAAGAAAAGGAAATAAACCAGTTCCAGGAGATTCAACAGCAGAAGCAGCAGCACCAAACAGCATTTACATGAAATAATGAATGTGAAGCATTAGCACAGTTCCTGATACATTGTGAGGACTCAGTAAGTGGCAAGTATTCATGTTATTGTTATTACTATTAGTCTTAAATATTCACATTTGTTGCTCAAGGTAGCCTTAAAAACTGGACATCCCAAGGATTCAATCTTAAAAATTGGCTTTCACGCCAGAATTTCAGGGTCTCTTAATTTTTTTTAATGTTTTTTATTTATTTCTGAGAAAGAGAGAGAGAAACAGCGTGAGCAGGGGAGGGTCAGAGAGAGACGGAGATACAGAATCTGAAGCAGGCTCCAGGCTCTGAGCTAGTTGTCAGCACAGAGCCTGACTCGGGGCTCAAACCCACAAATCGTGAGACCATGACCTGAGCCGAGGTAGGACACTTAAATGATTGAACCACCCAGGCGCCCCAAGGGTCTCTTAATGTTTTAAAGTGCTTTCACATCTAGGACCTCACTTTTGTTCTGGT
>NW_027527433.1:186538-197138 GCF_008692635.1 Crocuta crocuta | reverse complement strand
AGTATGGATTTGTAACTGGAAGTTTTTTTGTTATATTTTTTTTCTAATGGCAGTTTCCTAGCTAGAACAGTTACCTGAGTAAAAAGCCTATGTCATTACTGTTGCAGGAAGAAAATGCTGAGAAAAGGAGGCTTTCTCTTCATTAAAGCACGAAACAACTTCATTTGCAATGTTGGAGACACACAAAGGTTTTTCCCACTTTTATCAGTGCATAAAGACAATTCTTTGCATATTGAGCAAAAATTGAGTAATAAACTGGTGTGGAAACCAACTTTATGGGGTTCTATTTATTTATTTTTAAAAATTTTTTAAATTTTGTATTTCTGAGAGAGCGAGAGGCAGCATGAGCAGGGGAGGGTCAGAGAGAGAGGGAGACACAGAATCCGAAACAGGCTCCAGGCTCTCAGCTAGCTATCAGCACAGAGCCCGACGCGGGGCTCGAACCCACGAACTGTTAGATCATGACCTGAGCTGAAGTCGGTCACTTAACTGACCAAGCCACCCAGGAGCCCTATTAAAAACGTTTTTTAATGTTTATTCGTTTTTGAGAGAGAGAAACAGAGCATGAAGGGGGGAAGGGCAGAAAGATAGAGGGAGACACAGAATCTGAAGTAGGCTCCAGGCTCTGAGCTGTCAGCACAGAACCTGACACAGGGCTCAAACCCATGAACCTTAAGATCATGACCTGAGCTGGTCAGACGCTTAACTGACTTAGCCACCCAAGCGCCCCAAATTAGATCTAAATTTAAATGCCACATCTGGTTAGTGGCTATCATAATGGGTAGGGTAGTTCTTGAGGCCTCCTTGAGAATATACATCCTGCNTGTAACTGGAAGTTTTTTTGTTATATTTTTTTTCTAATGGCAGTTTCCTAGCTAGAACAGTTACCTGAGTAAAAAGCCTATGTCATTACTGTTGCAGGAAGAAAATGCTGAGAAAAGGAGGCTTTCTCTTCATTAAAGCACGAAACAACTTCATTTGCAATGTTGGAGACACACAAAGGTTTTTCCCACTTTTATCAGTGCATAAAGACAATTCTTTGCATATTGAGCAAAAATTGAGTAATAAACTGGTGTGGAAACCAACTTTATGTGGTTCTATTTATATATTTTTAAAAATTTTTTAAATTTTGTATTTCTGAGAGAGAGAGAGACAGCATGAGCAGAGGAGGGACAGAGAGAGAGGGAGACACAGAATCTGAAACAGGCTCCAGGCTCTGAGCTGGCTGTCAGCACAGAGCCCAACACGGGGTTTGAACCCACGAACCGAACCGTGAGATCATGACCTGAGCCAAAGTCAGACGCTTAACCAACTGAGCCACCCAGGCACCCTGCTCTATTTATATTTTAATAAACACTTTCATGATGTTAAATATTATGTGATAGTTTTACAAATATTAATCTATTTATCTTCATAATAAGCCAAAAAACAGGTAAGTTAGGTACTATTATGTGGCCATCACCATTTTATTTTTTGAGAAACGCAGGGCAAAGAAGAGCTATGCAAATAGCCCACCATTATGCAGCCAGTATATCCTAGAGCCTGGATTTGAACCTAAGCAGCCTGGCTCCAGTCTATACTCCATCCATAATGCTGTTCTGCCTCCTTCTGCAACTACATCTTCCTGAGAAGCTGATGCTTTTCCAAGTAATTCCCTTCTCAGTGCCACCTTCTCACCATCTGCAGACTTCTGGAAAGTAAGCTTCTGGTAGCAAAATTATGCATACCTTAGTCCACTGCTCTATGTAGGAGATAAAACTGCTGGTGGAAGAGAGGAATGTGACAATTGTGGTTGCCCATGGGCAGTGGCCATGTTAAACTGGTCTGGATCACCCAGCAGAAGAACCAGACCGCACTCAGAGATCTTGGCAGGCAGGAGGTTGATTTTACACTGGTGGGCTCAGAGGAGATCATTCTCCAGAGGTCTGAGTCCTGAGCATAAATAGAGGGGCAATTTATAGTCTGTTTGCACACAGCAAATGGGGTGGGAAAGAAAACCCAGAAGGGGAGTCTTAGGGTAGGGACTGGAATTCCTCTATCTGTCCTGTCAGCCATCTTAAAAAAGATTTTTCCCTATCAGCTAGAGTCATGGAAACAACTTCAGCTCCAACTCTAAGGCACTATCTTCTATTCCTTTAACTGATGGTGATGATGATGTCCATTTCCTGGACATCCACTCCACAATACACTAAACCTCTCTTTGATTAGCCAATTACTTTCTTTGCTTGAATAAAAAGGAAGGAGAGATGGAGCTTTTTCTTTCTAAAGGCTACATAACCTTCATCTTTTATTGGTTAGGCCACTTGATAACAAATCCTAAAGCTGAAAGAGGGCATCCCTGTGGAGTTATAGGAAGGCAAGGATAATATCAGGTACACAGAACAGATGGAGTCACCCTCCCCTAGAAAGGGAAAATGATAAGTTGATATCAGAACCCATTATGCATCCTTCATAGTTCATTGTATATAAATATTTAAACTGAATGAAATTCATTTTCTTGAAAATGGTATAGTATTTATACTCTGGATCCAGACTTCTTGTGTTGAAGTATAATTTCTTTAATTAATCTCAGTGTTGCTACCTGTGTGTTGCTCAGCTATTACCTTGGGCAAGTCACTAAACTACCTTATGCCTCAGCCTCCTGATTTCCAGAAAGGGGGGTGATAACAGTATTTACTAACAGAATAGTTGTGAAGATTAAACAAGCAAATACACTTAAAGGTATTATAAAAGTTTCTGGTAAGCTTTATATGTATCAGCCAGTAGTAGTAGTAGTAGTAGTAGTAGTAGTAGTAGTAGTAGTAGTAGTATGGAACAATAATACAGAGAGTTCTTATCTCTCTTTGTATTCCCAAATTCTCTACCATACTGTTTACTCAGGCCACTGACTTCATTTCAATTCTAATTGTCTTTAACCACTTGTTCCTTGGTTTCTGTCCATGATCAAACAGAAAAAAGGCAACAGCACATACAGTCAGGTTTTGGCACATGCGCAGACAGGAATGTGCCATATGGGACCTACTTTAAGACACATTCTCTAGGAACAGAGTACTGTACATTCAAATGCCGGGTCTGTCTGAAAAGTAGACAAGTGCCACTTTCTGATGGCAACAATCCAGTCATGTTAGGTTTATTTTACTATCAGGAGAGATACAGCTATGTGATCTGTTCTTGCTCTGTGCCTTTTTGGTTGTCTGTGTATTTGTTTCGTGAGTTTTGCTTTTTATCTTGTAATAAAAAAGAGAGAAAGAAAAAGAGACTAAAAGAATAGCAAATATGACCTAAAAAATCTTGAACAGTAAAAGCATAAACTAAATTTATCACTTTAATTAATTTTAACAAGCAAAATACAGGGATTATATTACTCATCAAGGAGAGAGGAAGAAAGGACCTAACTGCTTATAATGGAATCGAACAGGAGTCATCCTAACAAAATTCTAGCACTTGAACTAATTCTGGGACCACGTCCAATCAGGAATGGAGCATTTTAATAAAAACATAAGATCAGGTCTTTAAATACTGCTTAATATCAACTAGTGAGATACATACCAAAGTGTCCCTAGGTGTTGATTATTTACACCTGCTCTGTAAGATTACATTTAGAATGCAGGAACGTTATACCTAATTGGAAAAGTAAAGAACTCAGAACATTTCCTGGTTCTTATCTATATGTTATATAAAATATATGGCTTAGAATTTAGTTTATAAAAACCACAAAAATCAATGGAGAGACTGCAAAATTACTCTAACCATAGGGAAATAATTAGGCAAGAAAGAGTCTTGGATGTCAAACCTGTAAACTCAAAAGTATAGTCACGACAGATAATACAGTCACAGCTTGCACTTGAGGAAATAGTTTGAAGATTGGTTAAGGGGCTGTCCAAAAAATTCCACAGCTGGTCAGCAGCAAAGCTAGTAGTTAGACCAGCCCTGTCACCTCACCCCTCCATTACATTGGAAACATCTCAATGGAAGTAAGATATGATGGCTTTTTATTTAGTAGGTGATGAGCCACTCAGTCCTATAGCACAGAATTTTACTTTCAGTTCTGCCTAAATAGTCTAATTGGTCCTAGAGATAATTTCTAGTCAAAGGCATAGGTCTCAGAGTTCCTTTTCCCCATCTAACTTCAGCTACAGATTTGCCCAGGGTTTTNGTCTTTCAGGACTAACTGCTCTGCTTTTCTCCAGACCTGGATCTTGGAACAATTAGGGAGTAGGTGAAGTTTGACTTCCACACTGTCTTCGTGTATCTTTTCTTTTCCCTACCTTGGCAAATCTTTCTTACTTTTTCAAGGTTCAGTTCAAGTTGCATCTTCCTGGTGAAGAATTTTTTACCATTCTGGAATAAAGAAGTCAGTGCTCACCTCTTCCAGCTCTTATAGCATATAATATATTTGCCACCCTTTTAACAGTTTCAATATGCCTTACTGATGATAGTGATAGTGGTAGTGGTTGCGGTAGCTAAAATTTGTTAAATGCATCTTTATACTAGAAGTTTTTGATTAATTATTTCACTCTTCACCACCACCGATTGAGATAGGCTCCTGGCATCTCTATTTGAAAATGAAGCAACAGGCTCAGAATGTTTAGGTAACCTGACCATGGTCACATAGCTATTAAGTTGCAGGGACAGTATTCAAACAGGTTTTTGTGTTGTTATTTTTTTTTCCTGTCTCCATCTTCCAGGCTCTGAATCACTAAATATATCATGGTTTCTCAGGGTGCAGTCCAGAGGCATCAAAATCACCCAAACATAGGTTGTTTGGTTTTCTCTTAAAATTTCTGAAGGACAATCCCTGAATGTTTTTAGCCCCTTGAGGGTTTGGTTTTTCACTGAAGTTTCTGCACTTCAGTGCAGAAAAACCAATGCACTAAAAACTACTGGTAGCAACTCCCTTGGGTTTATATGGGTTTTCATGCTCACAGAGCTCCTTGATATCCATTATTTTCTGACTCTTTATATACCTGGATCTTTAAATAACTTTACATTTTGTGACTCCTGACTAGAGTATAAAGGACATGGTTTCTCTCTTCATGGGCTGCTTACCACATACCTCAGTATTTTGTACACATTCATAGCTTTTAGTAAGCTTACTCTTTGTGATTGCCTAATGGTCTTTGCTGCTTCAGAGAAGATACCATTCTGTGTTTCATACTAAAAAGGGCATTTTTACCTCACTGAAGTCACAAAAAGTGGCTTGAATTTCAAGCATTTTTGTGTCATGCTCAGTCTATTTAAAAAGGGAGGTGGGTATCACAATGGTATGACCTTTGTATATTCACAGGGAAAATGGCATTTGAGTCCATTGTTGAGATTTCCCTTCTCTTTCTGGATGTCTTTCCCATATCACTAGCTCCTTGCCATGGCCTCCCAGGGAGAAATGTGCTTACAGAAGAAGTTGAAGATAGTGGTGGCCTAATGCATCTTGGGTCACAGAAGGAAAACTCTGAGATTACCCATAGGAAGAGTATGACTTTGGCCACAGTGATCAAACACTAAGATGATAACCACCTTTAACAAATGTTTTTAATGTTTATTTATTTTTGAGAGAGAGAGAGAGAGACAGAGTGTGAGTGGGGGAGAGACAGAGAGAGAGGGAGACACAGAAACCAAAGCAGGCTCCAGGCTCTGAACTATCAGCACAGAGCCTGACACAAGGCTCAACCCCATGAACTGTGAGATCATGACCTGAGCTAAAGTTAGTACTTAACCAACTGAGCCACCCAGGCACCCTGATAACTGCATTTTTAACTCTTTTATTAGAAAACTTATTTTGAAATAATGTATTTTTTCAATACAGCATCCCTTCTTAATAAAGACTCTAGAGAAAGTTGGGATAGAAGGAACCTACTTAAACATCATNGAGGAGGACACTTGTGGGGATGAGCACTGAGTGTTATGTGGAAACTAATTTGACAATAAACTATTTGTAAAAAAAAATAAATAAAATAAAATAATGTATTTTTTCAAGTACAAAATTATAAAATGCTCATTATAGATTACTTGAAAATGGAGAAAAAAGCAAAAAAAATTTCTTGGTCATTCCATCATTTAAACAAAACCATTGNTAGGCAAGTGTGTGTGTGTGTGTTTGTGACATATTTTTTTAAGTGGAACGATACTGTACACAAGTGTTTGGATCCTGACTTTTATCATATCAGTAATAAATGATGAACATTTTTCCTATTTCATTAAATACCTTTGTACAAAATATGATGCTGGAAAAGTTTATAAAGTAGTTAAAGTAAGTTCTTTTTTTTGTTTTTTAAAAAAGTCTTGTGACTACCATGCCTGTATCAAGGAATATTGAAAAATAAGACAAGCAAAGAAGGACCAGAAATAGGAGCCAAGTTGGACCAGTGGGTCAATAGCTAATAATCTAACTAAAGTCCTACTGGAACTTGGCTCACACACCAAAGTAAGTCATAAGGATGCAGCTGGGAATAGTATCCATGGAATCAGAAGAGACAGAAAGAGTATAAACAAAGTTCCCAATTATGGGATATAAGCTGAGGGTAATATTCAGAGAGGTCCAGATTAGTTGGAGGCTCAGCATAGGTAGAGTCAGACGTCAGGGATCAATGCTCTGAAGGCTAAATGTAAGCAAGTGGGCAGTGTAGAGTCTGAGTGCACAAACATAAGTTTGGATTAGGTATTGAGGACAAAGATAAACAAATAGTTAGGAAATATAGCAAAACGAAACACAGGAATTCAGGATCTGAATCAGAAGCAAATCAACACAATAATATGACAAGCAGTCCTTGGAGGGGGGCTGTCTGGGTATCAGCAGTCTTGGTGAAGGCAAATAAGAGTGCAATAAGAACTCTACATAGTCCAGGGATTGCACTTAAGAAAGTAAAGTCCAGTGTGCCATTATAGTTGTAACAGTGACCACCATAGAAACTCTACTTGTTGTTTAAAGGCAAGAAGATTCAAGTCATTGCTAGGACCATCAGCAATCACTAGCCAGCAACAGATATAAAAGAAGAGTAGCAGGCTGGGCTGAGGATACAGAAACTTTGCATGGTAACTTTTTATTTTATTTTATTTTATTTTATTTTTTAAATGTTTTATTTNCATGGTAACTTTTTAAAAAACAAATGAAATTTTCATTTTTGTGGTCAAAAATGGTCAAAGAGTGCTTTTTTACAGTTCAAATCATATAAATCCTTGGTAAAAGAGGTGAGTGTCAGGTTTAGAGAAGTGGGGTTAGTAGAGTGCTGGAATATGGATTAATTGAGGAATTTGGCCATGGACACTACAATTACATATAGTTTTACTGTGCAAAAAAGCTAACTTTCAAGTCTGGGATATAGCAGATGTTCAGTAAACACTTATTTAATTAATTAAAAAATTGTTCAGGCCAGCACTGGGGTAGTCACAGTGGAACAAAGGAAAGAAGAATGCACCACTGTGCCATAACAGAGCTTACTCCTTTTTGAAGAAGAACAAAACAATTAGAGAGTAAAAGATAGTCATTTTCTTAGTGTGTAGAGTTAAAGCACCGTAGCCAGTGAGTGTGTAGATATTCAAAGAAGAGAAGCTGGAAATCATCATTGGCAAGAAAGGTTGGAGAAGGTTTGCAGGTAAAGATAAAAAATAGGAATAAGCAAAGGGACAAGCTATCTCTTATCACCAAATTTCCTACCAATTCTGACCATGTTTTCCAAACTAGTGCTCCTTAATCTAGATTACAATGATGACCAGTTCGTCCATCCTCAAAAATGTTCTGCATTACACTAGTCCTGATGATGCTTCATTTTCATAGTCAAAGTTGAGAAGTACTGCAATTTCCTCTTGGAGATTCACAATGCATATTGGCATAATAAATTCTCAGAAAAGCCCTGCAATAAATAAATCAGTTCTAACACTGTCTAATCCAAAATCTTAAAAAACAATTTGACTAAGGAAATTTTGTTTGAATAAATGCTGCTAGTGTGTTAGAGAACATACTATTGAAGATACCACTACAGAAAAGTAAACAATTTAAATTTTCTATCAAAATCTCCAAAAATGAGGGATAATAAGCTGTCATTAAAGAAGGGAAGGGAGAAGGAATGGACACAAAGCATTTTAAAAGCTACAGAGTCAGGGCTGGAAAACAGTTCTAAACCAGTACCCATTTCTAATTCTTTTAGCCCATGCTAAGATGCATATGGCATTTGAGTTTTTTAAGGTTGGTGAACAAATCCATTTCAGCTGAAGAGCAAGAATAAACAAACATCAAAGCACCTTTTTAAATTGGACCTCCTGATGTTAAAGCATTCTCTCTCTCTCTCTTTCTCTCTCTCTCTCTCTTTCTCTTTCTCCCTCCTCTATATCTATCTCTATCTTTATCTCTATCTGATAACTGTGCCCTTTTTTTAGTTTTAAAGTTGTTTCAGTCCTGGTTACTGAGAACTGGGGTGTGTCATTGACCTTTGAAAGTAGAGACATTCTCATAGTTTTTCTCTTGCTTCCCAGGACAGTGTCTTGGTTGTAGCTGATGAAGAAATCACGTCCAGAAATGGAGGGCTTCCTGGAGGCATCCTTTCCCTGGATATGTGCAAACAGAAGGTAGTAATCACTTGGCAAGACTGTCAAGTAGAGATTGGTCTTTATGACTTCTAACCCTGAGTCTAGAATTAGGTTGATGGTTCTCAAATCTCTCTGCACATTAAAATTTCATGGGGAGCTTTTTGAAAATGCCAATGCCTAGCTTTCCCTCCAGATGAATAAAATCAGAATCTGAAAGGTGGGTCCTAGGCATCTTATTGTTTAAAGGCCCAAAAGTGATTCTAATATGCATGCGGAGTTGAGAATACCTGGTTCAGATATTTTTAATTCTTCGTCAAAAATGCTGATCCTAGTATGGTAGATCCCGTGATTCATTATTCCATGCTAGATTTATATTCCATCAGAGTAGGTGTCTGCCAACATACTATGATTGGGAAAGGCACTGGGTAGATTTACCCTTCTTTAGTCCCTAGATTCTCTTTGGATTAACAACTGTGCTAGAAACTCTCCCTATTAGAGATGTATTCTTTTATTTTAGCCCTACAGACTCTCCTCTTAAAATGCAAATACCCTCTGGAGACAGAGTACATTAAAGCTATTTTTAGTCACTGGCACCATGTCGTTTAATGGATCAGCCTGTCAACTAACAAGGCTAGAAAGGAATATGGAGAGTACCTAGAGAGAAACATTACTTACTGAGACTTTATTTCAAGAATTGGATCAAAAGTTTACTGTCTTCCTTCTCTGTACTCCTCCATTGCCCTCCCTTTTCAGTTTTAAGATTACTCATCTGACCCTTCTACATTTGCTGCCTGTCAACTAACTGTGAGTCATATTTATCTATTTTGTCACTGTTGGTGATAGCATATTTGGTAACCTATAAAGAACTGGGATTAGAGACCTATTTTATGGTAATTTCTTCGAGTCTTCTCTAAACAATTAGAGTCAGAATAGCAAGTACTGCAGGCTGTGTCTATGTAGGCCACTGAATTACCCAATTATCAAATTGCTTTCCAATTGGTCAGCCAAATTAATGAAATCAACCTAATGAATTTTAGCAAAAACAACAAAAAAGCAATTTGATCCCCCAGCCCCACTGGGGAACAGTTATTTGAGAGGCCTAACCAAAATGACCAGAAGTTCTAGAACCTCTTTGTCAATTTCATTGACATCTCCTCAATCCATCACTTGACCACTGATTAAACCACTGGAAGGGGGTTTGCCATTCTAACTTCTTAGCAGGCAGTTGTAGGTTTCCAGTGGATACAGGTTGGATAGAAGTGATAATAAACCTCTTTTGTTGCCAGAATCTACTGTGTCACTCCTTATTCACCCTTAACTCTCTTAGCCACACTTGGCTGTCATTAGACAATTGCATTTTTTTCCCACACAGTCACATTTCAATGATAGTATCTTTTTCTGCACACTAAATACCTAAACTTGCCCTTATCAAATATTTCAAAAATATACTTCAAGTCATATAACACAGCACACAATTAGTACTATTTAAAATGCTCTTATTTGCTCTTTTACTAATGTCTTAAAATTTTCACCTCCCCATAATAATATAACATTACTATTCTCCTGGTCTTTGTTTCAAAGGTTCTCTAGCTTCTCAGATATTTAATACACCTCCTCTGGCCAAATTTTGACACTTGATACCCTCAACATACTGATTCATTTGGTTTGTAGTCATATCTTCATAATCCTCACTGGATTCATAATTCAAGTTAGTGAAAATTTCAGTTAAGCTGATTATATGGCATCTGTTTAAGTGACTGAGTTAATTATTTGCTTTTATTCTTTTCAATCCCTTTTGGTATGTGTATAGGCACATCCTTTCTGAAGGCTAGGACTGTGTTCATGAACAGAAAGCAAAGGAAAGAACCTGGATGATACAGGTAAAAACAGTGTCCTCCATTATTTGGATTTTTCAGATTGCCATTATTTGGATTTTTCAGATTGCTAAAGATGGGTCTTGCCCAAATCATCCAGACAACTATAACTAGTTAATATTTTTTGAGATTTTATGTAGACAAATGTATGTATTTTGATCCCCTCTATTTATAAACCTAGCTGAGGCTAAGGGCCTGAAGTATTA
>NW_027527433.1:184351-186490 GCF_008692635.1 Crocuta crocuta | reverse complement strand
AATTATTAAAATTGCCATTTAACCAGTCCTTCTACCTATGGTTTAGGGGTTGGCAAGCTCTGGCCCACAGGCCAAATCCATGCTGCTTTGTTTTTGTAAATGAAGTTTTATTGACACACAGCAATGCTAATTTGTTTATATGTCAACTAATGCTGATGTTAGACCACAATGGTGGAGTTGAATGTTGCAACAGAGACCATATGATCTAAAATATATACTACCTGGTCATTCACAACAAATATTTGCTGGCCCTTGCTCTTATCTCTTCCTCATTGATCTTGTATGTCAGTGCCACATTTATTTTTCTAAAATACCAATTTCATCATGTCACTCTTCTGCATAAAAAAATTTTTTTAAATAGTTTATTGTCAAGTTGGTGTCCATATAACACCCAGTGCTCACCCCCACAAGTGCCCTCTTCCATGCCCATCACCCCCCTTCCCCTCTCCCCCATACCCATCAGTCCTCAGTTTGTTCTCCACATTCAAGAGTCTCTCATGATTTGCCTCCCTCCCTCTCCCCTGCTATTTTCCCCTTCTTCTCCCCCACGGTCCTCCGTTAAGTTCCTCCTAATCCACCTATACGTACAAACATATGGTNGCAAATACCCTCTGGAGACAGAGTACATTAAAGCTATTTTTAGTCACTGGCACCATGTCGTTTAATGGATCAGCCTGTCAACTAACAAGGCTAGAAAGGAATATGGAGAGTACCTAGAGAGAAACATTACTTACTGAGACTTTATTTCAAGAATTGGATCAAAAGTTTACTGTCTTCCTTCTCTGTACTCCTCCATTGCCCTCCCTTTTCAGTTTTAAGATTACTCATCTGACCCTTCTACATTTGCTGCCTGTCAACTAACTGTGAGTCATATTTATCTATTTTGTCACTGTTGGTGATAGCATATTTGGTAACCTATAAAGAACTGGGATTAGAGACCTATTTTATGGTAATTTCTTCGAGTCTTCTCTAAACAATTAGAGTCAGAATAGCAAGTACTGCAGGCTGTGTCTATGTAGGCCACTGAATTACCCAATTATCAAATTGCTTTCCAATTGGTCAGCCAAATTAATGAAATCAACCTAATGAATTTTAGCAAAAACAACAAAAAAGCAATTTGATCCCCCAGCCCCACTGGGGAACAGTTATTTGAGAGGCCTAACCAAAATGACCAGAAGTTCTAGAACCTCTTTGTCAATTTCATTGACATCTCCTCAATCCATCACTTGACCACTGATTAAACCACTGGAAGGGGGTTTGCCATTCTAACTTCTTAGCAGGCAGTTGTAGGTTTCCAGTGGATACAGGTTGGATAGAAGTGATAATAAACCTCTTTTGTTGCCAGAATCTACTGTGTCACTCCTTATTCACCCTTAACTCTCTTAGCCACACTTGGCTGTCATTAGACAATTGCATTTTTTTCCCACACAGTCACATTTCAATGATAGTATCTTTTTCTGCACACTAAATACCTAAACTTGCCCTTATCAAATATTTCAAAAATATACTTCAAGTCATATAACACAGCACACAATTAGTACTATTTAAAATGCTCTTATTTGCTCTTTTACTAATGTCTTAAAATTTTCACCTCCCCATAATAATATAACATTACTATTCTCCTGGTCTTTGTTTCAAAGGTTCTCTAGCTTCTCAGATATTTAATACACCTCCTCTGGCCAAATTTTGACACTTGATACCCTCAACATACTGATTCATTTGGTTTGTAGTCATATCTTCATAATCCTCACTGGATTCATAATTCAAGTTAGTGAAAATTTCAGTTAAGCTGATTATATGGCATCTGTTTAAGTGACTGAGTTAATTATTTGCTTTTATTCTTTTCAATCCCTTTTGGTATGTGTATAGGCACATCCTTTCTGAAGGCTAGGACTGTGTTCATGAACAGAAAGCAAAGGAAAGAACCTGGATGATACAGGTAAAAACAGTGTCCTCCATTATTTGGATTTTTCAGATTGCCATTATTTGGATTTTTCAGATTGCTAAAGATGGGTCTTGCCCAAATCATCCAGACAACTATAACTAGTTAATATTTTTTGAGATTTTATGTAGACAAATGTATGTATTTTGATCCCCTCTATTTATAAACCTAGCTGAGGCTAAGGGCCTGAAGTATTA
>NW_027527433.1:182143-184325 GCF_008692635.1 Crocuta crocuta | reverse complement strand
AATTATTAAAATTGCCATTTAACCAGTCCTTCTACCTATGGTTTAGGGGTTGGCAAGCTCTGGCCCACAGGCCAAATCCATGCTGCTTTGTTTTTGTAAATGAAGTTTTATTGACACACAGCAATGCTAATTTGTTTATATGTCAACTAATGCTGATGTTAGACCACAATGGTGGAGTTGAATGTTGCAACAGAGACCATATGATCTAAAATATATACTACCTGGTCATTCACAACAAATATTTGCTGGCCCTTGCTCTTATCTCTTCCTCATTGATCTTGTATGTCAGTGCCACATTTATTTTTCTAAAATACCAATTTCATCATGTCACTCTTCTGCATAAAAAAATTTTTTTAAATAGTTTATTGTCAAGTTGGTTTCCATATAACACCCAGTGCTCACCCCCACAAGTGCCCTCTTCCATGCCCATCACCCCCCTTCCCCTCTCCCCCATACCCATCAGTCCTCAGTTTGTTCTCCACATTCAAGAGTCTCTCATGATTTGCCTCCCTCCCTCTCCCCTGCTATTTTCCCCTTCTTCTCCCCCACGGTCCTCCGTTAAGTTCCTCCTAATCCACCTATACGTACAAACATATGGTCCTTCTCTGCCTGACTTATTTCGCTCAGCATAACATCAAGTTCCATACATGTTGCTACACATGGCCAGATTTCATTCTTTCTCATTGCCATGTAGTATTCCATCGTATAGATAAATCACATCTTCTTGATCCATTCGTCCGTTGATGGACACTTACGCTCTTTCCATATTTTGGCTATTGTAGAGAGTGCTGCTATGAACATTGGGTTCATGTGCCCCTATGCATCATAACTCCTGTATCCCTCGTGTAAATTCCTAGCAGTGCTATTGCTGGGTCATAGGGGAGTTCTTTTGTTAATACCTGCATAAAAATTTTAAATGTACAAATGATATGCAGCTTTTATGCACTGTCTTGGCCTTACTATTCTCATTGTTAGTACCTATGCCATGCTGTTTGTTAAGTATTTTGAAAATCACCTTTGCTTAAATGGTTTTTATTTGTGTGGAATAAAATCAAGCTCCTTAGCCTTGTATTGAAGGCTCTTTCTAATATTCTTACTTGTTCCTTGTATGAATCATCTTTGTTTTATCCAGAACACACCTAGCTTATCTTTATCTTTGCCTTTTCCTTTAAACCATTTACTTCTTTTGAAATGCCCTGAACTCTGCTCTCACCTTTTACAAATATGGAGATCATTTGTCCACATTTACTTCAGACAATCTCAGTTTACACTTGTTACCTTTATGTAACAAAATGGTGCCTCTTTTTACTCTCAAACATGTCCTAGACTGGACAAGAAATTATATGGTTACTGTAGCTATAAATCATATTACTCCTTTGAGGATCATTTCCAAATCGATTGCTTCCATAAAGCCTTTGATATCTTTAACCTGCAGATCTCTTTCCCTCTTTCAACTTCTCTAAGTATTGAGAACTCTCATATGTTAAGGTATGGAGTACTTAGATGTATTTTTACTTTTGTAGTATAGACCCTCAGAATATAAGCTCTCCTTAGTTAAGGCCCATGCTGTATTTTTTTCTGCTTTACAGATGTGTATTGAGCACTTTCTATGTGCCCAGAAGTGGGAACTGCTTCCACTGAGAAGCAGGGATTGAATCCCATTTATGATAAGACCAGCCTTGCACCTATAAAGCTGGCATAAGGTGAGTACACACCCCTGCAGCTGATGGGGAAGGCGGTGATAAGCCATGTGGGATAGTAGCAGATCTGTACTGCTTAGTTTCAGTAGAGAGAAATCAGAGAGGGCCTCCTAGGGAAAGGGCCAGCTGGGCACCAATAAAGCCTCTTGCTCACACCAATATTTTACCCATTTGTCTCATTGCGGTAGGCTGCCAGGTGTTCATGTATATATTTTGTATCTGTTCAGCTCCTAGATTATCTCTTATATACACAAATTGTTTTATGTATTGATTTATTGCTTGATTAATATATAGATAGATAATGATCTACAATCATGACATGGGAAACATATCTTGGAAGAGGAGCTATTTCTTTAAAATCTAAAATGATAAGAGCATAGACAATTCTATTTACCCATCTCTGCTGTTACCAGGATGATTCTGTTGACAAATCTTTGATTTTTAAGTGGTTTCTTAGCCTTATCCATTCCGTTTGAGTGGCT
>NW_027527433.1:181322-182020 GCF_008692635.1 Crocuta crocuta | reverse complement strand
AGTATTGCAATAGAAGCCATGAGATTCAGATTTCTTTTCTTGGATCCCTCACAATCACCAAACACTTCAGGTCTCAGTTTTCCCAGCTGTAGAAGAAATAAGGTTGGATTGGATGACTTCTTAGATAATATTGTATTATAGTTAAAAATGAGTTAACCAACAGGTGATCTGTACAACATGGATTAGGATAAATAATATATCTCATAGAGCTACGTGAATTTATACTCAATTAAGTTATCAACGTCAAATTGACTTTCTAATGGCCATGTTTAGTTTAATTATTCCAAACTGTGTTCTTGAGAGAGAGAAAAAATTCATTTGGAGTGTGTGTGAGTGTGTATATAACAAACACATACGTTCTGATAATGAACTGATCTGGTTAATTAAATTTTAGGAGAGGAAGATTCTGGGAACGTGGTGAACTGAATATATAGCACCTTTCCCCTCCACTCCTAACTACAAGCTCTTTGCTTCTCCTAAGCAAAATGGAAGCTAGTCCTCATGGCATCTGGGTACAAACAAGACCTGGGGCTTTGTTAGATCCTAGTAAGAAAACTGAAACAGGGTTTTCTCCCATCCTGTATACTGTGTAAGTATATGATAACCAGAAGAAGATTGTAGGAAAACCAGCAGCAGATATCTTCTAAGATAAAGATTGTAAATTACTAGATATTTATTTTTACAGACCATGAATCTTT
>NW_027527433.1:178194-181311 GCF_008692635.1 Crocuta crocuta | reverse complement strand
TGCTGCCACCTAAAATTCAAAGGAGAAATGAAAGAAGTGATTCAAGTTCTTCCTTCTGGAGTCAGAAAGAGTATAAGGAAAATAAGAGAGCAAGGAGACTTCTTCCAAGTGCCTTAGTAGGAGACTAGCATTCTACCTACTTCGAAACTCTTGGATTACAGAAAGAGCACTTTGTATTACCACAGGACTGTTGACACATATGACATGAAACTACCAGAACTGAATCCCAATGAGATGACAGTAGAAGGTACCCAGCAGTAAAGAAAGAGAGATCAAGTAAAACAAACTCAATACATTCTCAGTAAAATAGAGCTGATGGAGGAAACAGATGAAAACTTAAATTAAAAAATAAGAGTACTGAAGAAGTTTCAAGTGCAGTAAGGAAAACATTTTTATGGAATAAAAAAGGATAATTTTCACCTATCCAACTCTGCAAATAAGTTGAAAGAGAAGATGGTTACTATTAAGACATGAATAGGTATACATACATTAGAATATGTGGACTGGGAATCTATTTAAAATGTATGGTAATGACTTAACCAAAAAAGGGACATANCTTAACCAAAAAAAGCACATACCTTAAGAGAAACTCTGTAACGGTGTAGAGCAAGGTCAGGCAAAGTACATCCCACAAGTCAGATCTGATTTGCCACCTATTTTTGTATAGCCTGTGAGCTAAGAATGCTTTTTGTATTCTTTAATTGTTGAAAAATATTTTTTTTTACATTTTAACAGTTTATTTTGAAGGTTGTTTTAAAAACAAAGTTAAAGACAATCTAAGAAAAAATTGCACAGAATACACTCATTAAATAAGCATGGTGATTAAATCAAAATAAGGGAAATGTTTTCTTCTGCAATTCCGGAAATAAGTTCTGTTGTCCTGAAGGTTCTTATACTTCCAAAGGGGGGGAATCTTGGCAATTAAAGCTGCCTCTTAATCATGTAAATCTACAGTAGAAACCAAATTTTTCTGTTCTTCTCAATAAGTCAGTTTCGATCTTCAAACTGTGCCTTGTTTTTTAAAAGATATGATGCTAGAAATTCAATGGGATTTGGTGGTCTTTCTTTTGCAAGCACAGCCAGTCCCTGTAATAAAATAGGCACAACTGTCTGATCCAGGTAGGCACGAGTTGGCAAAGACTGGAGATCCACTTTCTGTTTTGATGACTTTTCTGCATTAATCTTCTCATTGTCTACTATCCTTTCGACATTGTCTGTGAGACCGTACTCAGAGTGAGGATTTTCTGCAACCTGCGTCTTTCCCTCCAGCATCTGCTCTGGCTCCATGGCGGACCCTGCAAGTCACAATCCCCCGAAACCAGTCTTGGAAAACAAGAAGAACCGTGAGTTACCCGGGAGATTTCAACATGAAGATGCCAGGATGGAGTCCAGCCCAGACCCGACCCCACCCCTCTGTTGAAAAATATTTTTAAGAAGAACATTCCAGGGGCACCTGGGTAGCTCAGTCGGTTGAGCATCCAACTTCAGCTCAGGTCATGATCTCGTCGTTCCTGAGTTTGAGCCCTACACTGGACTCTCCATCATCAGCGCAGAGCCTGCTTCAGATCCTCTGTTACCCTCTACCTCCCCCTTCCCTCCTTGCGCTCTCCCAAAATATAAATACTTTGTAAAAAAAGACTATCTCATGACATGTGCAATTTAGAGGAAATTAAAATTTTAGTATCCATAAAGTTTTATTGGAACACGGCTACATTCATTCATTTATGTATTATCCCTGATTTGTGCAAAAAGCAGAGATGTGTACCTGCAATAAAGACAATAAGGCTTGCAAGCCTAACATGTTTATGATCTTGCCTTTTACAGAAATTTTTGTCAATCCCTGATTTAGAGAGGTGCTGTCAATAGAACTTCCTGTAATGATAGAAATGTCCCATAAATATGGTGTCCAATCAGGTAGCCATTAGTCATTTGTGCCTCTTAAGCAGTTGATATGTGACTAGAACAAATGAGTTACTAAATGTTTACTTTTATTTACTTTTAATTATGGTAAATTTAAATAGCCACATGTAGTTTGTGGCTAGTGGCTATGTATTGGGCAACACAAGTTTGGAACAAAAAGTACTAAATAATTTAAGCAAAATCTAGGCATTATGGAGTGGTGGTAGTGAGAAAATGGAAAAGCAGAACTTGAAATCATAATATCATACAAAGTGAATTTAAGGTTAATGCACAAAACAGAATAAGAGGGATATTAAAGTAATGATAAAAATCAAACATGTTTATACAAACATACATAAAACAATAATTATTAGAAATAAAAGAAAAACCTTATAAAATAAAATTATAGTGTGATGTCATATATACCATTTTCAGATCAGATTGCCCTAGTAAACATAAAAATTATATAAAGGAATAGAAAGAAGCAATTCACAAACTTGATTAACTAATTATATATAAGAACTTAAATGTCTCAAAGAAAGAACATCAAACATTCTTTGATATGACCATGGAACATTAACAAAATTGATCAGATATGTAGCCACAAAACAATGAGAAAATAAATATTTTACTGGTTGAAGTCCTTGATCATAATCTAACAATATTAAAGATAAAAAGTTCAACATAAAAATATTAATGACTTGGAAACCAAATTAAGAAATATTTCCAGATAACACTTGGATCAAAGAGGATATAAAAGAAAATTATAAAATACCTAGATGGCATGGAAAGGAGAACACATTATACTAAAATCTATAAGATATTGAAAACTGTAGTCAGAGTAAAATATATAGTCCTAAATTTCTTCATCATAGATGAAGAATGAAAATAAAGAAGTTTGTTCATCTTCCAAAAGTAGAAAAATAATGAAATTAAGTTTAAGAAATTAGAGACAAAAGCTAAAAATTAATGGAATTCTTAAAAGACAATAAAAAAGAACAGGCAAATAAATCCAAAGCTGTTTTTTTTTAAGGAAAATAAACTTTTAATGTTCCTGTTTCAGAGAGGCAGACAGAGAGAGAGAGTTAGAGTGCCAAAAAAGATGTGTAGGAGTGAGAAACAAACATAATCATAAAGAGAAATAATGAAGCTATGATTACAGCATTGAAAATCTTTCCAGAAATGACACAAAAAAAAAACCTTAAAAACATGACTAGA
>NW_027527433.1:177657-178016 GCF_008692635.1 Crocuta crocuta | reverse complement strand
AACTTGACTAAACAAAATATCAAAGAGAGAAATTGAAAAAGTAAATGAGTTACTACTGAAAAAGGCCTCATCTGGGACACGGTTTTATATGATATTTAAAGATTAAATATTATTATGATATATAAATAATTCCAGGCCATAGAAGGCTTTCCAATCCATTTTATAATGTCAGCAAACCTTCCATCCACAATTTGATAAAAATAATATTTGAAAAGATTTTGCATACTATTGAACCTAAGTTGACAATCCAAACAAAACTATTATGAATTACAATATTAAATGGTGACCCTCTAAGAAAATAACTAAATGACAAGGGAATTAAAATGATATATTTGAAAATATATGACCTAAGTCGTATA
>NW_027527433.1:163209-177562 GCF_008692635.1 Crocuta crocuta | reverse complement strand
TAAGTCGTATAGAAAACAAATAATAAAATGGCAAATGTAAATTCTGCTTTATCAGTAATTACATCAAATGTTAATGGTTAAACACTCCAATTGGAGGCAGAAATTGAGAGAATAAATAAAAATATCCTCCAACTATATGCTATCACGAGACACTTTATTTTTTTATTATGAAATTAATTTATTGTCTAACTGGCTTACATACAACACCAAGTGCTCATTTTCCTCTCTCCCCTACTCCCCATCCACCCTCAGTTTGTTCTCTGTATTTAAAAGTCTCCTCAAGAGACATTTTAATTCTTGGACACAAATAGTTTGCAAGTAAAAGGGTGGAAAAAAGATATACCATTGAAACAGTAACCAAAAGAGATGGAAATAGCTATACTAATATCAGGCAAATATACTTTAAGGCAAAATTTGTCACTACAGACAAAGAAGAAATTTTACAATTATAACAGGATTAATCCATCGAAAAGACATAGAAATTTTAAATATATATGCATCTAACCAAGCACCAAAATGAATGAAGCAAAACCTGATGGACTTGAAGCAAGAAATAAACAACTGAGCCATAACAGTAGGATTCTTCAATACCCCACTTTCAATAATAGAACAACTAGATGGAGATCAATAACAAAATAGAGTATTGAACAACACAGTAAACTAACTAGAACTAATACACATCTATACAACCCTCTTCTTTTTTTTAAAATAGTTTATTGTCAAGTTGGTTTCCATATAACATCCAGTGCTCATCCCCACAAGTGCCCTCTTCCATGCCCAACACCCCCCTTCCCCTCTCCCCCATACCCATCAGTCCTCAGTTTGTTCTCAGCACTCTTCTTAACAACAGCAGAATTTACCATCTTCTCAAGTGCACATGGAACACTCTCCAGGATAGACCAAATGTTAGACAATGAAACAAATCTTAATAATTTAAAAGGACTGAAATTATACAAAGTATATTTTCTGACCCCAGTGGGAAATGCCACAAAGAAAATTAGAAACTAATTTGAGATGAATGAAAATAAAAACACAACATACCAAAACTTTTAGGATGGAAAAAAAAGTGTTCAGAGGGAAATTTATAGTTATTAATGCCTATATTATAAAAAGTAAGACCACAAATCAAAACCTAATCCTCTACCTTAGAAAACTAAGAAAATAAGAGCAAATTAAATCCAAGGAAAGCAGAAAGAAGTAAATAAAAAACAATAAATAAAACATAAAAAAAGAAAAAATATAAAATCAATAAAGGAAACTAACAAAATCAATAGTTGCCCCCTTAAAAAAGATGAAAAATTGAAAAACTTTTAGCTAGACTGACCACAACAAAATGAGAGAAGACTCAGATACCAAATTAGAAATGAAATAGAAGACATTACTACCAACTATAAAGAAATAAAAGAATTATAAAGAAATTCCATGAACAATTTTATGACAAAAATTAGATAACCTAGATGAAATTAACAAATACCTAGAAAGACACAAACCACTGAAACTGTCTAAAGAAGTAATGGAATATCTGAATATACCAATAATAAGTAAAGANTCCATTCATCAGTTGATGGACATTTGTGTTCTTTCCATAATTTGGCTATTGTTGATACTGCTGCTATAAACATTAGAGTGTACATGCCCCTTTGAATCAGCATTTTTGTATCCTTTGGATAAATCCCTAGTAGAGCAATTGTTAGGTTGTAGGGTAGTTCTATTTTTAATTTTTTTGAGGAACCTCTACACTATTTTCAAGAGTGGCTTCACATTCTTCACAGAGCTAGAACAAACAATCCTAAAATTTGTATGGATCCACAAAAGACCCTGAATCGCCAAAGTCATGTTGAAAAAGAAAACCAAAGCTAGAGGCATCATATTCACAGACTTTAACTTGTATTACAAAGCTGTAATCATCAAGATAGTATGGTATTGGCACAAAAACAGTCACATAGATCAATGGAATAGAATAGAGAACCCAGAAATGGACCCCCAAATACACGGCCAATTAATCTTTGGCAAAGCAAGGAAGAGTATCCAATGGAAAAAAAGACAGTCTCTTTAGCAAATCGTGTTGGGAAAACTGGACAGCAACATGCAGAAGAATTAAACTGGACCACTTTCTTACATCATACAGAAAAATAAATTCAAAATGGATGAAAGACCTAAATGTGAGACAGGAAACCATCAAAATCCTACAGGAGAAAACAGGCAGCAGCCTCTTTGACCTAGCCAGCAGAACTTCTTACCTGACACGTCTCTAAAGGCAAAGGAAATAAAAGCAAAAATGAGCTATCAGGACCTCATCAAGATAAAAAAAAAAAAACACGTCTGCACAGCAAAGGAAACAGTTAACAAAAACTAAACTGCAACAGATAGAATGGGAGAAGATATTCACAAATGACATATTGGATAAAGAGTTAGTATCAAAAACCTGTAAAGAACTTACCAAACTCTTTGCCAACANAAAAAGTGAATGTTTGACTTCTTTGCCAATTCTGATGCGTTTTATTTCCTTTTGTTGTCTGATGGCTGATGCTAGGACTTCCACACTACGTTAAACAACAATGGTGAGAGTGGACGTCCCTANTCAGGCAGAGAAGGACAGATACCATATGTTTGCACGTATAGGAGGATTAGGAGGAACTTAACGGAGGACTATGGGGGAGAAGAAGGGGAAAAATAGTGGGGGAGAGAGAGGGAGGCAAACCATGAGAGGCTCTTGAATGCTGGGAACAAACTGAGGGCTGATGGGGCTGGGGGGAGGGGAAGGGTGGTAATGGGCATGGAGGAGGCCACTTGTGGGGATGAGCACTGGGTATTATATGGAAACCAGCTTGACAATAAACTATTTTAAAAAAATAGAACTTACCAAACTCAACACCCAGAAAATAAATAATCCAGTGAAGAAATGGGTAGAAGGCATGAATAGACACTTTTACAATGAAGATATTCAGATGGCAGACACATGAAAAGATGTCCAACATCGCTCATCTTCAGAAAAATACAAATCAAAATCACAATGGGATACCACCTCATACCAGTCAGAGTGGCTGAAAAGCTCTTTTGAAAAATAGAAGATAAAAAATAACACATTCCAACTTATTCTGTGAGGCCAGCATTGCTCCGTACACCATGATGTAGGAGTTATCTCAGGTATGCAAGCTTGATCTTACATGAAAATCAATGCAATATACCTTTTTAATGCAATAAGGAAAAAACATAATCCTAGATAATAACACCCAACAATGAATAGAAGGGAAGTTCAACCCCTAAGATGAGGACTAAGACAAGGATGTCCACATCCACCACTTCTATTCTACATTGTACTGGAGGCTCTAGTCTGGGTAATGAGACAAGTAAAAGATATAAAATGTGGGGCGCCTGGGTGGCTTAGTCGGTNGTTTTGGGATGCCCAGGTGGCTCAGTTGGTTAAGCCACCAACTCTTGATTTCAGCTCAGGTCATGATCTCAAACTTCATGAGATTAACTGCAGTATCAGGCTCTGCGCTGACAATNATGTGCTTTCTCTATATATAAATAAATAAATAAATAAATAAATAAATAAATAAACTTTAAAAAAATCTACAGTGATTTCAACTGCATGGCTTGACATAGAATAGACATGTAAGTGAATGCAATATATTTGAAAGTCCAGAAATAAACCCTAACATTTATCATCAGTTGATTTTTGGCATGGGTGACAATACTACTCCGTGGGAGAAAGAGTAGTCTTTTTGACAAATGTTCCTGGGACACCTGGATATCCACATATAACAGAATGAAGTTAAACTACTATGCATCGTTTACTAAAATTAACTGAAAATGATTTAAAGACTTGAATGCAAGGGCTAAAATGATAAAACTCTTAGAAGAAAACACNATAAAACATGCAATAAAAGAAAAATAAATAAATTGGACTTCATCAAAATTAATTTTCTGAACTTCAAAGGATGCTGTCAAGAAAGTGAAAAGACAACTTACAGAATGGGAGATATTTGCAAATCATATATCCAGTAAGATTCTAGTATCCAGAATATATAATGTACTCTTAAAACTCACTGATAAAAAGAAGACATACAAATGGCCAACAGGAATATGAAAAGGTACTCAGCATTACTAATCATCAGAGAAATACACAAAAACACTATGAGATGTCACCTCTCACCTCTTAGAATGGCTATTATNCTAGTGCTGGTGAAAGTGAAGAAGAGAATCCTTTTATACTGTTAGTGGAAAGCAAATTGGTGCAGCCACTATGGAAAACAATATGGAGGTTTCTCAAGAAATTAAAAATAGAACTACCATATGATTAAGCAATTCCATTTCTGGGTATATTTCTTTAAAAAATGAAAACAAGATATCCCAGACATATTTGCACTTTCATGTTCATTGTATCCTTATTCACAATAGCCAAGATATCGGAAACATAGGCCATCAATGAATGAATAGTGATATATATATATACAATGGTATATTATTCAGCCATGAGAACGAAGAAAATTCTGCAATTTGCGACAACATGAATGGACCTTGAAGGCATTATATTAAGTGAAATAAGCCAGATAAAGAAAGAAAAATACTGCATGGTTTCAATTATATGTAGAATCTAAAACAAAAAGGTCAAGAGTCAAGTTCAGAGACACAGAGTATAAAAGTGGTTGCCAGAGGCAGGGGAGTGTCAGGGAAAGCAGCTCAATAATAAAAAGAAACCCAGAATTTTAAAAATGATCAAAGAATTTCAATAGGCACATCAAAAATATATTAAAATGGCTGATAAACACATCAATAGGTGCTCAACTTTATTTGTCATCAGGGAAATGAAAATCACAATGAGATACCACTTTAGAACCACTAAGTGTGCTTGTCAAAAATTCAGAAAATAACAAGTGTTGTCAAGGATGTAGAAAAATTGGAACCCTCATACACTCTTGGTACGTGGTAATACACAATAGTCTGGCTACTTTGGAAAAGTTTTGCAGTTCCTCAAACTGGTAGCTATAGAGTTACCATATGACACAGCAATTTCACTTTTAGGTATATACTCAAAATGGTTGAGAACATATGTTCACAGAAAAACTTGTATACATATATTCATAGTAGCATTGTTCATAATAGCCAACAACTAGAAATAACTTCCATCAACTGAGGAATGGATTAACAAATCCATGCTATGGAATATTAATTCAGCCATAAAAGGAATGAAGTACTGATAAATGACACAATATTGATGAATTTTGAAAACATTATGTATGCACAGTTTAAAGGAGAGGATTTTATGGTATGTGAATTATATCTCAATTNATAATGCTGCTGAAAGATAGAGGATTACTATCTATAAAGAGTTCTTTTTTTAATTTTTAAAAGTGTTTTATTTATTTCAGAGAGAGAGAGAGGCAGCGTGAGCGGGGAGGGTCAGAAAGAGAGGGAGACAAAGAATCCAAAGCAGGCTCCAGGATCTGAGCTAGCTGTCAGCACAGAGCCTGACACAGGGCTTGAACCCACAAATTGTGAGATCATGACCTGAGCCAAAGTCAGACGCTTTACCAACTGAGCCAGCCAGGCACCTCAACAATTATTAGAGAATGCCCTGTACTATAGGGAAGATAATAAATTACTGCATATCTACTCCCCGGAATATTATACAATCAAAATTAATGTAGTAATGCTTTCTCAGACGAATAGGAGAGATTTCCATAAAGTATCCTGGATTCAGAAAAACAATATGCAAAAAAGTATGTATAATATAATCCCACTAAATAATGACAAAATCCCATATATGTGTGTATATGAATGAGCATGAGAAAATATGGAAGGATGTATACTAAGAGTAACGGGCTACTTGATAGAAAGTAAAAATGAGAGAGCAAGCAAAAAGAAAGGGGAGAAATAAACTTGCAGATTATGATCATGTCTGTATAAAATTATATATGCATCTATATTTTTAAATGTTTATTTACTTTGAAAGAGAGAAAGAGAATCCCAAGTAGGCTCTGTGCTGTCAGCACAGAACCTGATGCAAAGCTCCAACCCACAAACTGAGATCATGACCTGAGCAGAAATCCAATCTGTCACTTAACCAACTGAGATACCCCAGTGCCCCTATATATTTTTGTTTTAAATATTTGTTAATGAAAATCTTACAAAAATGTTTAAATATCCTCCTGTCTTACTAAACATTCAATATGTTTGGGTGCTATGGTCAGGTGTCCTGGTTTCAAATCCAAGCATTGCCACTTATTTGCTCTGTAATCATAATTAAATTACCTATTCTTTCTGTGTGTTATTTTATATGTATAAAATAAGAAAGATAACAGTACCTGCGTTATGGAATTGTTTTGAGGATTAAACCAGATATAAATTGCTAGGAAAAGTGCCAAGCATACAGTGAGCTCTCAGTGCACATTAGCTATCATTATCTGTAGAGTCCTCATTTTGATATGTGGTAGCAGAACTATACCAAGAGACTGCTAATCAGGAGACCTGGCTGTTACCTTGGACAAATCACCTATTTCCCATAGCTGGCTTAAGGATCAAGTAAGAAAGCTAATGTAAGTTTATTTTGCTTTGTGAACTGAAAAGATCATAATTTTTTTAAAAAGAAATCATTATTAGGGCACCTGGGTGGCTCCGTTGGTAAGCAACTTTGACTCAGGACATGATCTCGCAGTTCATGAGTTCACGCCCCACATCGTGCTCTGTGCTGACAGCTCAGAGCCTGGAGCCTGCTTCAGATCTGTGTCTTCCTCTTTCTATCCCTTCCCTGTTCATGCTCTGTCTGTCTGTCTCTCTCTCAAAAATAAATAAACATTTAAAAATGCTTAAAAAATCATTACTACATAGGACTATAACACTCTAGTAGTATAAAATGAGGAGACATATGTAATCATTCTAAGAAACCTCCTACAACAACAACAAAAAAAACCTGAAAACAGCTTAACTTCAAGCAAATCATTAGCCAAAATGTTATGTCCTTATTTTACTTTGATGTTATGATATTGGAATTGGTTGGGGAAGAACGGTTTTGATTGGAGGGATTGTAGATATAATAAGAAGTTTCATATAGAACTTACCTAGAAAATTTATACTTGTTTAAGTAACTGCAAATGCCCCAAAGCTATTAGGTGGAAAAAGCTACAACTTTTAAGATTTTGATTTCAAGTTACTTGGCAGTCCCTCAGAATCCTGCATATTCTATAAAATTAAGGTTTGAAGAAGTAGTATAGTTCAGCCTGAAAGAGAATCCATGGTTTGGTTAAGTAGTCATTGNAGTTTTTATTCATTTAAATAGTTTTTAAATGCTGAGTCTATTGAGACATATTGCTTACCAGGAGAGTGTATAGGAAAGACAATATGTGGGATTTAGACTCAAAATGCCTGGGTTCACTCTCAATTCTGATATTACCTACATGTTTGACTTTGGGCAAGTTACTAATCTCTCTGTCCATGAGTTTCCTCATCCAAAAATGAGTTTAATAGTATCTCTTGGGATTATTGGAGATTAAATGAGATGCCATATATAAAAGCAGCCCAATATCTTTGTCTTTGCAGGCATTCAGTAGGTGTTAGTTTCATTTGTTATTTTAATAAAAATGCTATAATGGAGGCAGGAGGTTCAGAAGTGTCAAATGAGTGTCAAAACATATAAATTATTTGTTTCAATATACATAAGGAAGCTTCCCTATTCAATCTGTGAGTCCATATCCCCAAAAAATACCATTCAGCAAATATTCACCATGGTACATAGAGGGAAAAAAAATAGCTCCTTGATAGTAGGCCTTACAAACCCAAAACAATGAATTTGGACAATGAGGTGGACACAATTTTGATAGCAACCTCAGTCTTCCTCTATTATTTAATGACTCATAATAAACATTATCTTCCCTATGTTGCATTCTTGCCCCTGCTTTCCATCCTCTTTTTGAAACAAAGCTAAACCCTTTTCTACACAATTAAATACTTGGGCATGCTTAAAGACAAGTTAAACCAGCACATTTGAGAAGATTTGACTTTTCATTGATGCTAGATTAGGAGGCAGGTAACTGGAGTTTAAGACAATTGTGTAAATATGAATTTGATGCCATGCACTGAAGCTTATAGTTAATAAGCTTATTACCTATATAGTTAGAGTCGAAGATATTACTTGGAACTCCAGATACATTCCAACTAACAGCTTTGGGTAGTTTCTACCCCTCTAATCACTTCATTCTTTCTTTTACTCTATCTCCACCATTAATCACATCTACTTTGTCTAAGATATCATTTTGTTACTCACAAAACAAATTACTTAATGGTTTCCCTAAAGTTTTGGTGCCTGACCTTTATAACCATGGAGAATGAATGTTCTAAACATAGAGGAAAGGGCATAGGGTACAGCTACTTCAGAATGCCCATCAACCTTTTCTATGCTGTTGAATGTTTGAATGGTATTTCAACTGAAGAAGAAGATAAGGAAAAGGAAAAAGAAGAAAGGCAGGGAAGGAAGAAAGGAATCTATTATCTGACTAAATAGTAGGTACTTGCACCTTGTATGAAGAGAGAACTAGACTTTACAAATTCTAAGACTTCATTATTTCTCACTCTTCATGGGGCCAGAAGAGACATACGAACATTAGGTATCTTTGTAATAAGCTGTTAGTCTGTAAAGATTGGATCTGGCTGCAAAAGTTGATTGTTGGATCCTCACTTTCACACACACACACACACACACACACACACACACACAAACAACTCACACATAAGTCCCATGTACATGCCTAGGTCCATTCAAGCCTGCAGTAACTCTTTATTGAGCTCCCATGTAGGAACTCCTAGTGTTGGTATATAGTGCTGACCTTTAGGAGAACAAAGAAGAGTTTAAAATGTTCTCTCCCTCTCTCCTTCCTCTCACTTTTTGCTCTTGGGCTGATTATAGGNGGCTTGAAACTTTCTGAAAGAAAAGTATCTTTTGTAGAAATTAAAAGGTGTGCTTTTTATAAAGAGTAATTAAGGCACAGTGTCTGAATTGGGGGGTGGTGGTGATGAGATCACATCATCTATAATGAGTACACCATGTAATTCAAGTGTCTTACTTAGAGAAACTGGTAATACAGAAGCCATATAAAGAGGAAGAAGAAGCTGGAGTGTAGGCATTTCAGTAAGGAAAAAATACCTTTCAACAAAAGCTATCTGACATTATTACTAATATTATATAATAACCCAATCACACATATTTTGTTTCACTCATCAAAATGATGATGGCACATGTAATCTTCTTCAACTGTGAAAACTATTCACTAATTCATTCAACAAACATTGAACACCTATTATATGCCAGGGATTGCTTCAGGTAGCTGGAAATACATGTTGAACAGAATGGACATTGTACAAATCTGATGGTGATAAGTGCAATGGAGAAAAATAAAGAAGGGTAGAAGAGAGGGGGTAACAGAGACTTCTATATCAGATTGGGTAATTAAAGAAGGCGTCTCTGATGAGGTAACATTTGGCCTGAAAGGAAGAATGTTCCAGAGACTGGAAGAGAAAATTCCAAGTCTCTGAGATACAGAATTGAGGAAGATTGTGACAGGTTCTAGTATACACAGCAGANCGTTTTTGTTGGTTGTGTTTTTCTTGACATACATAGACGCTTAAGAAATATTTGTAAAATAAGTGCTGTGCATAATTACAATGGGCATCAAAGGTCAGTTGATTTCAGGTATAAGAGATCTCACCCATTAGCAACTTCCTATGTCATTGTTGAAGCAATATCCACAAATAAAGTTGTTAGAAATTATTGAAGACTGTGTTCAGAGGCAGAACACAGCATAAGAAAGAGCATAAACTTTAGAGTCAGACAAGTCTGAGTTTCAGTTCCAATTCTACCAGCTAGTTACTAGCTGTGCAACCATTAGCAAGTTATTTAATCTCTGCCCCAACCTCCTCATTTATAACATGAATATAAAAGTGACTTTCTCATGCATTTGCAAACATTATATAGATGGTGCATGTGAAATGCCAAGCACCGCCTCTGACACATACGCAATAAACAGTAGCTCCCTCCACATTCTTTGCACATGGCTGGTGCTTTAAAACTAAATAAACGAATTCACCTGACATCATCTCATTTCATTTACACAGCAGCCCGGGGGGGGGCGGGGGGCCGCAGGACAGTGTCATCATGAGCAACATGGACTGCAAACACTCAAAACTTTGCAAGGGAAGGGACAGTCCATGGTTAAGTGAGCTGGAGGAAGGATGGCTTGCTCTATCTAAGCCCTGTCTACTTGGCAAAGGTGTATGTCAGTCCTAGTCGGAAAGGGTTGAGGGTAGTACCAATGAAATCATTACAAATGACTGCTTGGAAATTTTTAAGAGACTTTTTGATTATGCCACATCTACTAAGTTGAACCATATTAACTTTGTGATATTGACTAGTTTTTACCTACAAAAACTGCAATTTCACATCGTTCGACCTAATACATCATTACTGATTTTTATGGGACTTTTAAAAGTTTTTTTTTTTCTTTCCTTAGGGGCTGAATCAGGGGAGGCTTAGAAATTACTTGTTCTTCCCCATTCCCCTGCAAAATAAGGGCATAAATAATGTTTATTCGGTGCCAAGAATGATGAGTACCATGTGACTGTCAGACGGTAATGTCATATTATTACCCCTTTGTGCATTTCATATTTACAGCAGCATGTGGCTGAACTCAAGCTTGTCTTTTATCTTCTTCTTGTTCTGACTGGGGGCAGCCAAGTTTGATAGGTCTGTAATTTGAGCAAATTCTGTGAAGGAGACTAAAGAACAGCAGGAACAAATTGGTGCCATTCTGTTCACATGCTAGAGAGAGAGTATAAAGAGGCAGTTTCCTTCCCTGATTGGGAGAAGTGGGAGGGAAAGATATGGACTGTTAGTGGAGAGTAAATTGCTACTATATAGAAAAATGAACGGAATGAATTTTTTTGTTGTTGTTGATGGAGTGTTTAATACATAAGGGGTTAGCACAGTGTTTGATGGTTCAAAATGACATCATTGAATCACCAAATTTTAGACCTTTAAGGGCTCTATGAGATTATCTAGTCCAATCTTCCATTATAGAGGAAGAAATGGAAATCAAGAAAAGGGAGCAAGTTTCCCAACTTCACACACCTAGCAACTGTGCTCCCCCAAATGATATATGCCTAACCCAGGAAGCAGGTTCAGGTGTGCGAGGGGAACCAGAAACAAGATTAACTTGATTTTTCTTGATTCTTGGTACATCAGCTTTACTATGGATTGATCATTTAATATAAACATGAATCATTCATAATCAGGATATGCAAAATAAAATATTCACTGGACTATCACTTCACACCTCTCAAGCTGACAAAAAACAGAAATTTGGATATTGCTAGGGATTGGAAGGGATGAGGATAAAAAGGAATGGAGTCTCCTTCACTGCTGGTGGGAGTCAAAGCTGGTGCAGTCATTCTGGAGAGCAATCTGGCACAACTTAATCTAATGATAAAAACACATATTTTATAGCCCAGCAATTCTCTTCCTGGTATATACTCCACAAGAATTTTCACATGGGTCCATATGGGGACATGTACAAAGATGTTCCCTGCATCGATGCCCAGGGAGGCAGGGAATTGGAAGCTAAGTGTTCATTCCTCGGAAAGTGGAGAGGTTAAATGTGATGGATGTACATACTGGAGTGTAATTCCCCAGTGAGTAGCATCAGGTTAGATGCACACAAAGAGCATGGATGGCTCTTATGTCCATAATGTTGAGGGGAAAAAAGTATAATAACTAAAAGAAGATACATAATAAATATCATTTACATAAATTAAAATGCATGCATGTAAAACAATACATTTGGAAGAGTACTTTCAAATAAAAAGAAACCCAAAAACACATGAGCATGGTTACATATGTTGGGGGAAGAAAATGGGAAGGGGGGGTAGGAGGCTAAAGGGGGAATAAAATTAAAATGAAATAAACAAGAGATAGAATGCCAGATTCACATACATTTTAAAAGAAAACAGTAGATTTCAAATAAATGTTCTATTTGAGACTCATTTTGGAGTTGTCTCCAATCTTGTGGAGCATGGAAGACATTATTGGTTCTGACCTTAGGGTCACTTTGGTGGAAGAATTTGAGAGGCCCCGAACACCCATGGTAACCATGGATCAAACTGCTCCACCTTGGCGTCTTCACTAACAACCCTTTATTAAGCACTCCCTTAGGAGATGTTTAAGCCAAAGGAGCCTGCTGGACCTACTTTCTATCATTCCCATTTTCAACTCCTTGTTATTTGGTTCCTGAAGGGAGAGCTCTCTGCCCTGATCGCTTTTGTCCCCACCCTTGTTCAGATTT
This sequence comes from Crocuta crocuta, assembly GCF_008692635.1. Classification (NCBI taxonomy): domain Eukaryota; kingdom Metazoa; phylum Chordata; class Mammalia; order Carnivora; family Hyaenidae; genus Crocuta; species Crocuta crocuta. The sequence goes on along the minus strand of NW_027527433.1, from coordinate 165,230 downwards.
CTAGAGCTTTCTCTTCTCAGCCACTCTGTATTCACTTCCCAAGCAACAGGAAAATATTAATTATAACCAATGACAGTCCACAATTATTTTACAACTTCCCACTTTTACAATAAAGAAGGATCGTTGTTAAGCTGCAGAACACAGGATTTGGGGGCATGGAATAAGCACCTGAAGCTGCACAAGGAAGACAGAAGAAACAGGGACTCCTCTCTTTTAAGTTCATCCAAAGGAGCTTGGTCAGAAATGGAGTGTGTATGGAATAGGAGAACTTGAGAAGGCCTAAAAATTTTTAGAAAAGTGTGAGAGCAGCTGGACAAGTGGAACAGGTTCTTTAGTAAAAATGTCCTGTATTTATAAAAAGCACATTGATGAGGAAAACAAAAGAATAATTTGTGAGGCTCCAATGAAAGAGCAGAGGTGGGAATAGTGTAAACTTCCAAGCTAACTGTAGCATTTAAGTATTTTCATATTTATAATCTGTCTAGTTGCCAAAGCTCATAAAATTTCCAGCAGACATCGCCTACCATTTTCTCAATAACACAACAATCTCAAAAATCCTTCATTTGGATCACCTTCCTCATCACTACTGAATCATCTACCATCTCAGCCCTTTTGATCATTTGATAGGTATCAGCATCTCTGTCATTCTATAGTATTTATCCTAATCTCCAACAAAATAGTAAAGGGAGATGAGTTCCTATCAACCAGAGCCAAAAATCTCCCATCACTAGGATCACACCTGGTTTTAGGTAGTTGTATATAACTCCAGGAAAAGTAGCACCAGGAATTCATTGAAGAGTTTTACCCTATTTTCTCAACTTTTATACTTCAGTAAATATTGGAAAGTAGGTTCTAGAACCAGTTAAACTTGGGTTCAAGGCTTGGCTCTGCCATAAAGTAGCAAGTAATCTAATCTCTCTGAATCTGTTTCTTCACACTAGCAAGTGCTTGGCATATAGCTGGCATTTGTACATCTGAAGAACTAAAATCTGTAAAATGATAATGAACATAGTTTTTTTTTACCGGATTGTTGTGAGATAAGCAATATGTGGATAAGCTATAAGTATAGTCTAAGCTTTACTTATATATATTATAGTGTTTGGTGTATGGAGGCATTCAAACTTTGACAACTTTCCTTTTGGTACTTCTTTCCCCTCTAAATTCCATGCTGAAAATATTCAACTACTCTACCTCTCTGCCCATTCTCTTTCATATGTTCAAATTTCCTATTGCATCCATCTTTTTTTTTTAATCAGGGAGGAATGATTTAAAAAAAGACAAATTCAGTACAGTGTTTATTCCTGAGATGGCAGCAGAGTTACACAGGGGCTTCAAATGTATTGTTAATGTTTATTTCTTATACTAGTTAATATGTACATAAATGGTTGCTATGGTAGCATCCATCTTTATGAGTTTGTCATTTGGACAAATTTTGCTGGTTCTTATGCACCTTAATCAGTCTCTTTTTCATACATTCTTTCCAGAGCAATGTTAACTGCAAGCTCTGTAACTTTTTGGCCTTCATATTACCATACTTATTTTCAGCCTACTCCTCTCAGATTGTACATGTTTTTTTTCTAAACAGAGAGAGGAAGAGAAAGAAGGGGAGGGAAGTGAGGGGTAAGGGAGAGGAAGGAGGAAAAGGGAAGGGGAAAGAGAAAGGGGGAGGAAGAGAACTGAGAAAGGGAAAGGGGGAGAAAGAGGGAGAGAGAGAAAAACTTTATGGGCAATTTTGCTTTATTCCTCTGGTCACTCTGGAATCATACAGCTCTGGGACCAAGCCCCAACTTCATCTCTTCTAAGCTAGGGTCATTAGGCAACAGACTTCATTTCCATAAGTCTTAGTTTCCTCACCTGCATAAAGAATGAATAATTATACCCATCTTACAGGGCATCATGAGGACTGAGTGAGATCATATGTAAGGTAGGAAGCACATCAGAGTTTTCCAAATTTTTACCATATTACTACCTTCTCATAAAGCTCGTCTTATTGTATTCCCCAACCACCACAACTCTGGAAC
>NW_027527433.1:161879-163175 GCF_008692635.1 Crocuta crocuta | reverse complement strand
CAGAATATTTTCAAAGGTCAGAATTATATCTTTGAATTGCTAAATTTCTATCCAAAAGAGAAAAAAAAAGGTACTTTTTAGTCTGAGGAGCCATATCTTGACTAAATGTTAAATTTCAATTGACTTAAATTGCTCCAACTCTAGAAGCCATTAAATGATAAGTATTCGCAATCTACCTCCCAAACTGTGCTCCCCTCTGCACTCCCACACACAAACACTCACTGGCTGTGGTCAGGCCATGAAGAGCATCTCATCAGCTCTCTTTTTTGATATAGAAATCTAGTAAAAGAAAATACACAATAAAGAACTGACCTAGAAAAATGGGGTAGGGGAGGACAGAAAGACAAGAGTCTCCATGGGCTTCATCTGGGAGAAAGGCTTAGGGAGACACAGCTGGGGAGAAATGGGACTTGGGGGCAGCTGTGGTGTGTGGAAAATACTGACAGTGCAGGAAATGGCAAAGGGGATTTTGAAGAACTCTCTCTATTCCTTATGAATATACTCTGTCTTTGGCACTGCAACTTTAGAAAGAGCTTGCTGTGAAGGTATCAGCTGCTCTTTGATTAGTTTGGATGTGGGACTTGTTTACCTTTGATTGTAACACTGTGAGAGATGGGGACATGATGAAACAGGGCTTTATTCAACTTATATAGTAATATCTCTTTAACCAAGTCAAATTGTTTTCTAAACCCACTGCCTCATTCTATTAGGTAAAGAAGTCTTTAACTGTGAAATCTTTCCAAAGTTCTCCCAGGAGTCCTGAGGTATTTTCTTCAAAATGCATTAACTTCTTCTACAGCTGGAAATCAAATTCTGCTCCTTATTTGTCAGGATCTGTATCATTTACAATCCAGATCTCATATTTTTAATGACAAGCTGTCATTTATCAAACACTCCATTTGCACTTTGCAGATACCATCTTATTTAGTTCTTACAATAACTCTGTTACATGGAAATTATTGTTCCTGNATTATAATTAAAATAAACATTTTAAATATATAACCAAGGAATGACTCTGTCCCAAGTTAACAACAGATAGGTAGATTTTTGAGTAGGTGACTACTTCTAGCAGAAACCATGAGTAAATCTCTTCTCTCTGAGCCTTGATTTCTTCAAGTTTAAAATGAGAATACTCATACCTGCCACACAAGGTTGTTTGAATGATTAAATGTGAAAAGAAATGTAATGCTATAGGTGTTCAATGCATGGTGGTTGTTGTTATTGTTAATATTATTGCCAAGGGACTGAATGGATTTTTATAAAGGAAGCAGTTCATTCAAGTGAACTAAAGTAACA
>NW_027527433.1:156838-161740 GCF_008692635.1 Crocuta crocuta | reverse complement strand
GTGAGTGAATTTAACAAGGAACTGGTTTGAGTTGGAAAGGTCAGAGCAAACACTCTGAGGTGAGCAAGAAGTCTTCCAAAGTGCATAGGGGTACTAAAGGGGAAGGTGTCTATGAAAGCACAGAAAGGGAATAAAAGGACAGAATGGAAGTGAAAGTGAAAACTTGGACAAATCAAGGAAGTAGGGTGAATTAGGAGACTGGCAAAACCACCTACAAGGAATATTTTTAAAGTAAAATTCAGGAAATCCTAAATACACTAATGGGTGGAGAATACCATTTAAGTTGTACTTAATTGTGGTTTATGTGGTATAAAGGAAGGAATGTGAACTCATTAGATATTGCTTTCTAAATATGGAGAGGAGGAAGAAAAAAGTCTCAGTGGTGTTGATCACATGTGCCTTGTAGAAAGTTTAAACAAGTTTATTGCATCAGAATTTTCGTCTAGTGCTCCCCATTCCTACTGTCAGAAATGAAACCTGTTCAGAAACAAAGATTAACCTGGTTCCCTAGAACTCATCTGAGGAGCATCTTAAGAAGTACAGCTAACAGTCTTTGAAATCATCAGGAAATCAGATGGGAAAGAAATCACAGGAAAGCCAGACCTCCCCTCAACAAACTGAAACTGAGGAAGAGAATTATCATGGGCCCTAGCTTCTCAGTTCTCAGTTCTGGCCCTTCTTCTCCTTCAGTGCTCACTTATTCTTAGCCTTATAACACCCATTTCCATTCATGGTCACCAAAGTTTCCTCTAGATCTTTCATTCACATCCACATATAATCTACTAATAACAGCTTCACAGACCTTAAGGCTTCTTTAGGACACAATTTCAAGTGGCACCATTCATACTGGACCAACTTATGCAGCCTTGACAGTGCTTCTTAAAACTCACTTTGGGCACCCCTAGGAGGAGAAGGAAAAATAGCTCCCAGGGCAATGTCAGAGGTATAGCCCAAAGTGATTTGTTGTAAGACTGGAATTATTTTTCTATCTCTGGATTTGTTTTAAAACAAAAGAAGGTTATACAAATCTCAGTCTACTAGATATAGTTATAGACTGAATTGCAACCCCCATACAATTCATATTGTTGAAGCTCTTCCCTTCAATGTGGTGGTATCCAGAGATGGATTTGAAAGGTACTGAAAGTAGGAGGAAGTTTTCTTTTGGGTTTATTAGAATCATCCTAAACCTCCTGCATTTCCATACAATGTGAAGTGATTTGCTCCATCTAGGGTTTGAGTAATATTGGCTCCAAAGAGCCCATGATGAGAACAGCATAAGCTAGCACATTAAATTATTAATCCAGAACAAGCAACCAACATACATCTATTGCCCAAATCCACTCATTCACCTAGACAACCATTGTTTACCAAATGTTTAACTACTATGTGCCAAGCAATAGTCCAGATATTTAATATTCAGAGAGAATTTAAACAGAATCTTAAATGGGGAAATAAGACCAGGAAGGTGTGACTGGTATCCAGGAGAAAAGGAAAGATGCTCTTTTTCCCCTATGCTCAACCTGTCCTCAAATTTCCTACATACTAGCCCTTTATCCAATCAGGGAACTAGAATTGCTACTTACAGACTATTGTGAAGCTAAGTACTGAGAAAAAGTGGAGCTTTCTACACAATAGCTCATTTTTCACAGTGCCAATTTGTATATACTGTTAACTATGTGTTTGCCTTCAATATTTGCATTCATTATGATATCAGGATGATACAATCCAGGAATAAAAAGATCATTAAAAATATCTACCAAGTCTGATCCTAGCTTTGTCTCAGAGTAGCAGGTGATTTATTTTGCTATATTTAAATGATAGCCCAAGTATGAAATTTATCTTCTCCCAGTTGAGTAGCAGATTTTAGACTTCTTAGAGGCCTCTAAACCAGCTTACTCCATTCTAACCCTAGTGCTTTAGCAAAAACACCCGGAATATAGTGTGATTTTAAGTCAAAATTGTACCTTAAAAGCCTCCATATATCTCAGGCACTCCCAAAACCTACTTTTTTTTGTAGCTAATAGTATAGGGAAGAGATTCTAATTGGAGCAGAGACTGTGATCCCTTGCAAGTGAATTAAACTACCTGAGCTTCAGCTTCATCATCTATCAAACGTGGCCAATATAAGTGGTGATGCCCGCCCTTCAAGGAAAGTATGGAGCAAGTGAATCCACCTATGTGTTGAGTGAAGATGAGGAAAAGGAGATGCCAATAAGAGAATTGTGAGGACAGATACCAGGAAGTTCTTATTGAGAGAACAAAGATGAAGAGCACCGGAAAGAATATCAGGGCAATATTAAGAGACTTTAACAGTCCTCAAAGTTCAAATTAACAAGCTATGGCACAATGAGGATCACATATGAATGTAAACTCAGGAGGCAACCAGAAAAACGTGTGGAATTTGGGTGAGATGAATCAAAGGGAGAAATGGAAGGAAAATGAGAGATACTTTTTAAAAAATCCTAAGGAATCATGTGTATTCTATAAGGCCTGTACAATAGCCCAAAGACATTGAAAAGGAATCATTTTCAGTGGGATGATTTTCCATGAAGTTAATTCCTCAGATGAGAAAGCAACATTCAGCTAGGCAAACTGAGATGTAGGGTATTGACATACTATTTATGAGATGATATTGGACTAGTGGACATGGATGTGAGTATGGGTTTTTTGTGTTAGAAAAACCTGGGTGTGAGTTTTTCTCAGCAACTTACTGGCTGGGTGAACTTGAACAAGTTAAACCCAAACTTCAGCATCCTCAACTGTCAAGAGGCTACAGGCTGGTAAGAATTAAATGAGATACTGCATGTAAATGCTTAGAACAGAGCCTCACAGATAGAAAATGATCAATAAATGTTAGCTATTATTGTGTGTTTTTTTCTATTTCCACTTTAGTCAGTGATAGGAACAGGATCAAGAGATTTAACTGTAGGATGAGGATAGATAGATCTGGAGCACTGGGAACTATTGAGTAAGGCGGGTTGAGGATGGCAGAGCCAGCGCGAAGAGACCTGGGATCCCACAGGTGGCACATGCACACAAGGTTTCTAATAGATGCTGAGCAGGGAGGGACAAGGACCCTGAAAGAAGCACAGAAAAGTGCCAAGGACAAGCTCCTTATCTTTAAGGACTTAGCTCTTGGTCAGTCACGTGTACAGATAGCCCTGGGACAAGCTTCCTGATGTGACCACAGCACAACCTCTTCCACTCTGTTCCCACCAGCCTCCCAGGGTGCACAATTCCCAACAGAGGCAGCAGGGAGAGCCAAATGTTTTGGGGAGACTCTGGTCTCCACTCCATCCAATGCTTCTACACAAAGCCAACATAAGACAGAAAACGTTTGCCAAACCCAAGGCTCACCGAACCTGAGCAAGTGGTTTTGCTTCCCTCCTTCTGTCCCTCCCTTCTTCACAGCTAACTGCTTCCCAGGATACTTGTTTCATCCACATCAAAGAAAAGCATGCTGGTTAATAGCTCTGACATGAATCTGGCTATGTTTGAAAGTTGCTTCTCCAGTTATTTTTGTGACCTTGGACAAGTCATGGAATCTCTCCAAGGCTTGGACTTCTCACTTATAAAATAAGAATAATGAGAATTGACATTCCTTACAGGATTATTGTAAGGCTTGAGTGAGATAATATGTTATGTTCTTCTCCTGGAGCCCTGCCTATGTCTAAGTTCTAGATAAATGATTGTTATGGTTATTCAATTGTTACACATTGTTCTCTTGACTAGCACATCATGGCTCATTCCCAGAATGTAAATGAGATCTGAACAAATGTGCTTCAAAATAAAATATTCATTGAACAGAACAATGCTGGAATTTTGGGGAGGGGGGAAAGGTATCAAGACAGAGACACAAACACCCACCCATAATCAGCTCTCACAAATCTGTCATTCTCTCTCTTCCCAATGGCATTTGGTAAGGGGCTTTTGAAAACCAGCAACAGGTTTTGAAGGGAAACATCTCTGCTTTTCCCACCTCACCTCACTCCAAGCCACCACCAAGGGGGTGGCAATCTCATCAAACCAATCACAGAATTACAGATTGGGTTCCAGGTTATCTAATGAAAACTTCTCTGAGGCCCAGAGAGGCTCAGTGGCTTGCCCAAGTTCACACAGCAAACCTNGCTGAGTGACTTGCCCAAGTTCTCACAGCAAACCTATGGCTGAGCTGGCAGTTGAAACCAATGTCCCTAATTCTTGTGCAGCTTTCCAAAGGAGGCAGCATGTGACAAAATCTGAAAATTGCACAATGTCCCTCTGAGAGTACAGCACTGGCTGTACAATAGCATATATTATACAAGGAATAACAATTGTGTTTCTACTCTTCCTGCTGAGCGGTATTTGGCAAGTTGTTGGTACTGAAAAAGGTGTAGCTGTAATTCACTATGACTACTCCCATCGCCTCCATGAACATGCCATGTGTTCAGCCATTTGCTCGCATGTAGATTATTTATGTTATCAAGAATCTGCATATCCACCCAGCCCAGAAATAGGAGCTACTAACAGCTCTTGAGGGGCAGGGAATATTTTTTTTTCACCTTTTGACAGCTCTTGGCCTTATTCCTGATACAAAAGGGATTCTTGAAATGCCTTCAGTAGTCAGATTCGGTGTATGTGGAAGGGAAGTAAGGAGAGATAGGGAAGGAGATATGGAAGAGCAGGGTCAGAAAAAAGAAGCATGAGGAGAGAGGGGGTATGAGAGAGTAAGAGGAAAATGGGCGGGTCGGGAAGTTTACTAACAGTTATTATGTCTTGTTCTAGAACAATCCACAAGAGTGTTTCTTAAAACATGTGTTGTGAAATAGTGTTCAGTGGGCTGCCACACAGGAAATATTTCTGGGAGTCAAAATAATGTGGGAAAATTCTGGTAAGCAAACTGCAATCATGTTTATGGCAGGA
>NW_027527433.1:156276-156797 GCF_008692635.1 Crocuta crocuta | reverse complement strand
GATGAGGGAACATGCTCTTGGTCCTTTCATCAGGGAAAGGTCCTTCTAAAATACTTTTAATCAGTACTAAAGCTAGAATTCCACTCCACATTTATCCATTCAGGTGCTTATCAACACCTGCCAAAACAACCACATACCTTTGCAATACCCAAGGANACCTACCGACATGAAGTTTTCTTCTCCATTGCTAACACCCTTGGCTCTGGGCATTGTTGTATTCCTAGCATGGCCTCAGAGCCACAAAAAGATATGACTGGAGTTGTGAATGTTATATTTAGGCAGCCTTCCTTGGACATCAACCACAACAAGGTCTAGATCCTCCACTTTGAGTACTAGTCTCTACACCCAACCACATGACCATCCATACTCGAAAAAGAGGAAGAGGGAAACATCAGCATTTGTAGAGATCTTAAAGGTAATGCTGGGGTTTGTAGTTGGTAGAACTTAGCAAGTAACAATTATTACTTTGTCAGTGCTACTTAGTGGGTGGAAGTAATATTGTAGTAGTGGTTGTAGCAGAG
>NW_027527433.1:155911-156198 GCF_008692635.1 Crocuta crocuta | reverse complement strand
TTTACAAAGTATTTATCAATAATAAATTTATCTAATATCTAATTATCTAATTATTTAATATCTATTCAATATTTATTTGGCACTTTATAAACTCATCAGTAGGTAATTGTTAAGTTTATTTTATTTTGAGAGAGAGAGAGAGAGAATGAGCAGGGGATGGGCAGAGAAAAAGGGAGAGAGAGAGAATCCCAAGAGCAGGCCCCACACTGTGAGCATGGTACCCAACGTGGGGCTTGATTTCACTATGATTTCACTATGATTTCACATGATTTCACTATGGCACTATG
>NW_027527433.1:154798-155792 GCF_008692635.1 Crocuta crocuta | reverse complement strand
GAACTATGAGACCATAATCTGAGCTGAAATCCAGAGTCAGATGCTCAACTAACTGAGCCACCCAGGCTCCCTTCATCAATAGGTATTTTTATGTTTGCTATACAATAATTTACAATCTCAGAAACAAATTATATTTCCTTTTTTCTAATGTTTATTTCTGAGAGAGAGACAGACAAAGCATGAACAGGGAAGGGGCAGAGAAGAGAGGGAGACACAGAATCTGAGACAGGTTCCAGGCTCTGAGTTGTCAGCACAGAGCCTGATGTGGGTCTTGAACCCATGAACTATGAGATCATGACCTTAGTCGAAGTCATATGCTTAACTTACTGAGCTGCCCAGGTGCCCCCTATTTCCTTTTTAAACTGCAATGAACATATACTGTAATTCAAATATACAATGCTTTCAATCAGTTGAAACCTAAGATGCCATCTTATCCAGAGAGGGGTACATTCTATGTCCTTTGGATGGGACTTCCATACAACTCAAATGTTTCATTTGAGTACTTTCATTTTGAATGGTGAATTTTTGGTAAACATTTTTGTAATTAGTTATAATGATTGTCCAGATAGTGAAAGTTCAGATAGCATGGGATATCTATATAAGAGTAGTAGTAGTAATGACAGTAGTTCTCATTTACTGAAAACTTTACTTAAGAGCAAGGTTCCTATTTGTTTCATTCAGCAATGTATTCCCAGTGTCTGAGGACAAAGTTCAGCACATTGTAAATACTCTACAAATATTTGTTCAGTGAATGAATTGAGCACAAGTTGAGTAGCAGACACTAAGCAATTTATCTGTGTTATCTCATTGAATCTTCATATAAAAAACCCTATGAGGTAGATGGTGTCATTATTCCCATTTTTCATATGAGGACACTGAGGCCTATAATTAAAGAGGAAATTGGCCAGAATTATACAGTATATGTGTCAGGGAAAGGGACTTGAACCTCTGTCTTCCTGTGTCCAACCCAATGTTTTTAACTGTCATCCTATAA
>NW_027527433.1:144073-153488 GCF_008692635.1 Crocuta crocuta | reverse complement strand
TAACTGCCATCCTTTTCATGAATCTCTTCTTTCATTTAAAATTCTTTCATTTATGACAATAAACTATTAAAAAAAAAATTCTTTCATTTAAAAATTCAGATACCTGTCTGGTTGTATAGGCTATAGAAAAAAAAAATCTGCTTCTGAAAATTGTGAATATTTGCACATGATTTCATTAATACTATTAGTCCAAGACTTTAAATGCTATGACATACTTTGTTTTTTTATTAGCATCAATAATAATTATAGTTACCAAATGCTGAGCCTTTATTATGTGCCAACCAGGCACTGTGCTATGTAGTATTATATTGTTGAAAAGAAAACCATAGGCCCAAAATGGTGTAACTTAGGTCAAATCATCAAACTGGTTCTTAAAACCTACTTTAATTGCAGTTTCAACCTCCCCCAGAAATAGTCTTAACCAGTCATTCAGGAATTTTCTGATTAGCACCAATGAAATAAACTGCCCTGTGGACACTTTCCATCCTCCAAGGGAAGACGAGGCAATCTACATGATAAAAGACTTTCTGTTCTTCCTTCTAAGAGAAGTGACCTTTTCTGAAACAATCCTTTTCTTTTCTTAATAACTTTCTTACCCCAGCCTCCTTCCTATAAAAACCTTCCATTTTGTACAACTTGGAGTCCCCCTCTACTTGCTAGATGGGATGCTGCTTGATTCATGAACTGATTAACAAAGCCAAATAGATCTTCAAATTTACTCAACTGAATTTTGTTTTTATCAATATCCATCATTGCAGTTAACCTTCATAGTAACACAATGAAGTATGTACTGTTATAATTCCCATTTTATAGACAAGGAAACTGAGACTTGGAAAAGTTAACTAACTTTCCTAGGCAAACATCCAGTATATGACAGAGCTGAAATTTGGACTCAATGTGTCAGATAACAGAGCACAGGATCTCAGTCACTTATCACACCATTGATGACTAGCTAATGAGCCAGTCCACATGACAAAATAGCAGATCTTACTACTGTTGCCTTATCAACTGTTTCATGGCTTAAAGAAATCCCACCCTCTTCCTGTTGGCTTTTGTAAATCCTACTGTTCTTTCATAGTTAACCCAACTTCCACTTTCTCCATAAAGACTGCCCTGACTCTTGTTTTACTCCTCATTGATTGCTCCCTCTGATAGGTTCCCTTCAGCACTGCAGGTGTGTGCCTGAAAGAGTCATAGATTCCTACTTCTCCTGCACTGGTCTCTGGTTTCCCTGGTGTAAATGCCTTCCGTGCTCTCACTGGTTGCATTGGGAGCTCATGTAGTGCAAGACTCAGATTCACTGTGAAGGGGAGCAAAATATGCCACCACCAAATATGCTTCTTTGATATAAGGATTATATTAAGCTAATAACTTTTGAGAAACAGCAGACACAGGAAAAGCTCTGAAAATAGAAGTTGCTCTTTTGTAAAGGACATTTATTAAAAAATTTCATTTGTAAGGGTGTCTCTCTGTACCAGAAAGAGGTGGATGACCAGATCTCTAGAAACTCATCAATGGAGAAGGCAATGAGCTAAGTATGCAAAATGACCTTACCCTTGTTTACTGTGCTTTTCCTGGTAACCTCCCACAACTATCTCCCCATTCCCTCCCTCAGCATTTTTCTTTTGTCTTTAGCTGGAGGTGGTATTTAAGGTGGTGGCTTAGGTCATTTTCAGGAGTTATTCAGTTTTTCCAGGTCTCTCTCATGTATACAGGAGGTATACATGCTATTAAACTTCTGCTTGTTTTTCTCTTCCTAATCTATTATTATAAGAGAGTTGCAGTCAAGAACCTGGAAGGGTAGATGTAAAATTATTTTTCTTCCGCTACAGCTAGTTTTGATACCTATTTATTCACCATTAAGTAGAGTGCCACCAATATAGTAAAGACAGGAGAGTATGGCTGCAGTGCCACATGGTGCAGGTGAATCTTTTGTTCTCATTGTTGTTACTGAAGCAATATATATTTAGTGTTAAGAACTTAGAAAATATACATAAGTGAAATGGAGAAAAATACTTAAGACTCTGTCATCTATGGGGCACCTGGGTGACTCAGTCAGTTAAGTGTCCGACTTTGGCTCAGGTCATGATCTTACGGTTCATGGGTTCGAGCCCCGCTTCGGGCTCTGTGCTGACAGCTAGCTCAGAGCCTGGAGCCTGCTTCAGGTTCTGTGTCTCCCTCTCTCTCTGACCCTCCACTGCTCACGCTGTCTCTCTCTCTCTCTCTCTCAGAAAGTTAAAAAAAAAAAAACTAAAAAAAAGACTCTCATCTAACCACCTAAAGAGAACTTTTGTTAACAGTTTAACAGTTTTATGCATGCGTGCTCATAGATTTTACCCATCAGAGCTCAAACCATTCAAATTAAATTGTAACTTGCTGCTCCTATAAAAAGACATAGTGAATACTTTGACATGGCCCTGAATGTGCTTTTATATCATTTTTAAAAGACTACATCATAGTATACCATAGAGTTTATTTAATGTATTTTTAAAATATTGAACATCAGATTATTTCAAATCCTTTGTTATTCAGATAAACTGGAAGCATCCTAAATGTTATTGCTAGAGGAGTAATTAAGTAAAAATGGTACAACCATTCAATAGAATGCTATGCAGCTGTTATAAAGCTTCATGTAGAATGCTCAGTAATGATATGGAGTGACTGAGCCTAAATGTCCATCAATGGATGAATGGATCAAGAAGATGTGGTTTATGTATATATACAATGGAATACTACATGGCAATGAGAAAGAATGAAATCTGGCCATGTGTAGCAACATGGATGGACCTTGAGGGTGTTATGCTGAGTGAAAGAAGTCAGGCAGAGAAGGACAAATACCATATGTTTCCATGTATAGGAGGATTACGAGGAACTTAACAGAGGACCATGGGGGAGAAGAAGGGGAAAAATAATGTGGGAGAGGGAAGGAGCAAACCATGAGAGACTCTTGAATGCTGAGAACAAACTGAGGGCTGATGGTATAGGGGGGAGGGGAGGGGGGTGATGGGCTTGGAGGCGGGCACTTGTGGGAATGAGCACTGGGTGTTATATGGAAACCAGCTTGACAATAAACTATTTGTAAAAAAATTTTTTTTAATTAAAAAAATAAGTTTCTCACAGAAAAAAAAAGAAAGCAGATTCACTTTTAACCTGATTCATATATTGAGACTTCATAGTTAAAAGATGTTTGATAGCTAACACTCCAAACACAATACTTCCTGATTTTCCCAGGCATGGCACAGGTGAAAAATGATAGAGTTTTTATGGCACATCAAAGTAGAATGATTAAGTTTGCTTATGGCTAGAGGCAAAATCTGTCCAAGAACTTTGGTTGCCTTGGTAACTACCAGACCACCTGGAAGGATGAATAGCTCAGCACACCTGTAACTCACTCAGGGCATATTAGTATGTCTCAATTTACCAGTTGGAAAGCAGTGTTTAAAGGAATAAAGTAACAAACTCTCAAAACTCAAAGTTAAAAAGCCGGTGTTGAGTGCTCTGCCTTGAATGTCCTGTGATTAACAAGAAAAAATCTGAAAAAAGGGAAAGGGCACAAGGGGTGCTGAGAACTCAATGACTCAAAGACAGCTGAGCCCAGTTACATGACTCAGTCAGAACAGAGTGTCATGGGCATCAGTCAGTATGTTTCACAGAGGGTTGCTTGATGGAGTCATCAGTTGAAGTAAAGGTCAAAGAGCCTTTTCTACCATTGGTAACATGCAGTAAAAGCTCACCTTGCTTCTGAGATCTCACACAGAAGAGGGTCTTTGAAGAACCCCACTTCTCACCAAGTTGGGGTTTGCACTCAGTCACTAGGGCTGCAAAAGCTAGGCTCACCCAAGCCAGGCAAAGTCTGGGATCAAGAACAGTAAGCCAACCGTCATGTAGAGGAGCAATTATTGAGACCCAGACCACACATCTTTCTGCCCAAACACTGGCTCAAGTTCCTAGAGAATAAGGAATATAGGGAGATCCTGTAGAAACAAAAATCTCAAGAACAGGAACCTAAGACCTCAAAGAAAATTGACCACATGATAAGGGATCCTGAGACAAAGAGGCCTAACTTATAACATGGACAGGTAGAGCTAGGCTGAACCTCTAAGGTTATCCAGGCTATGTTTTAGAGGTAGAACATCATACTATGCCTAGGCTGTCTTTCATAATAACTAAAATTTATGAGCATTTACTATATGCTAGACTATTTACATGCTTTATTCCATTTAATCCTCATGGGGAATATTAATCCATTTAATCTTAATGGGGAAGATTAATCCATTAATCCTCACAAAGAGGATTAAATGAGTTAATCTATGTAAAGCAGTGAGGACAGTGTCTCTTATGTAATAGACAATAAATGCAAGCTAAAACAAACAAAAAATACTCTGAGGTGGATACAATATTATCCATTCTTAATGTCTGGGGCAATACATGTGCAGAGAGATAAGACAACTTGCCTAAAATCATATTGAAAGTAAATAGCAAAGCTGGGATGCAGGCACTTTGATTCTGAAGTACTACACTATATTATCTACCCAACCAGCCAACCAACTAACCAAAATGTTTCTAGAAACCTACTCAATCTCACATACTTCAGATACAGACATGATAAAGTCTCAGGCCGGGTCCTGAAGAAACCCCAACCAGGTATCAGTAATGAGAAGACACAGAGTTATAGCTAGAGCTGCCCTGAAGGGAGTGTCCCAGAACTCATAGTTCATCTTTTCTGTATTGTTAAAGTGGAATATAGACATGAAAAATCTAGGATAAATGAACATATGTATCACATTAAACAACAACAACAAAAAATTTAAAACCTTCTATCTGGTGTAAGACAGACCTAGAAACCAGTAAGTGCAATATGGCCTCTGTACCATGCTGTAGGCATGCACAAGAGGAAGTGATTAATTCCACTTGGGACTGAGGAAAGATAGAAAATGGGTAACATGGTAGACATTATCTTCTTTTCTAGAATTCTTATGGCAGGCAAGACAGAGCTTTCTGGAATACAAGAAAAAGCATTTACCACTGGAAAAGGAACAACGATGGACAAAATCAGTCTTGCCATTCCCTCAAATCCTATTTTTTCCATTTAGAATATATTAGAAAAAAAGACTGAAGAAGAGAAGGCAAAGAAAAGGGATTCTCAAGAGGGGAAAACCAGAAGGAAAAGAAAACAAGAGAGGAGGGAAGGATTCTCTGAGGTCACACTAAGAGCTGGGTTGGGGAGGTATTGTAGGAAAAGGTCACAGAACCACTACAAGGTCAGGGGTGGGGGTAATGAAATATACAAGGGAGTAAGGCTAAAGGGGACTTACTTGATTCTGCCTTAACTCCTGAGATTTACCCAGGAATTCTAGAGTGAAACTAAAGTTCAAACTGTGTCTTAAAATACACATAGGTATTAAGACAGGTAAAAGGGAAATGGGCCGATAGCATGAATTAAGGCACTAAGGCAACTCAGGGAATAATAGGGTTGGTGAACTTCAGGTCCTTTGGTGTGGCCAGTTTGAGGGTGCATAGGGGAAGTGAAGGAAGATGAGACTGGATAGAGAAGAAGACCCAAGGGTAAGATAAAGGGTCTTATACTATAAGGCAGGCCTTGGCAGCTGCCCCCACAGGGGGCCTTGAATTCTCTGAAGGAAAAGCACTGTATCCTTCAACCCCTCTGTAGTGTGGTAAAGGACAAGCAAGGAAAGAGCCACATAGTTCATTCCAGTATAAAGGAATATATTTCAACATCATTTTTTGGTAATATATTTCAGCAATGTAAAATACAACTGATTATTGTCACTTACCTGACTTTGGAATTGGGGAATTTGGGTACAATCTTCATGTACTTCAATATAAAACACTCTACACAAATTGTACAGTGATTCCAATGGAAAAAAGAATACAAACCTAATGAGCTGTACTCTGAGTGCTTGATGAAGTTGACATTATAGACAATGAAGGCAGGATTGGAAATACACCCATTAAGCCTACTTTTTCTGGGATGTTGCCCATCAGCCACAGCTGAAAATGATTGGCCATAAAACCCCAGAAGCTCAAGGTACTGAATTTGGCTCTGAGGCTCGGAGTTGCAGAAGGACAGGAGGAAAAGTGGTATGGCTCTGATACGTACCACTAGCATGTGTGGGCTGTCTCTGTGGCCCTTAATGTTCTTATGTCCTGCCCTTGGAAGGCTGGCTTCTGCAGTAAGGGCCAATGATGTACTTGGTTTTGCCCTTTGAGGATTAGGGCTTATTGAAGTCACATAAGAGCAACAGGTGAAGAGAGGAGAAGCTGAGTGCCTACACTTCAAGTGGGCATGAAAAAAGTAACCTTGTGGGAAATACCAAAAAGCCAGGAAGCCAGGGAGATCTTAGGAGGATGAAGAAGGCAACAATATCAAATGGAGAGCCAAGGGTCTCAGTGATAGGAGACTATAAAGTGAGATGAAAAAAACATATCAGCTCTTGCCTGGAGATATTTAATTCAAGACTTCTGTGCGTCTCCAAAGTCATGGATTTTTGGATGATCACTTTTGGATGCACATAAAAGTAATAAAGTCATTTTCAAGAAGCAAATAGCTCTCATGTTGCTTCCATAAAATCTTCTACCAAAACTCATGGACATACTAAGATTCAAATGCCCTTAGCTTTAGGGGGTAGCTCTTGAAGACAAAACAAAAATATGTTGTGAGGTTGAATTATATATGTATATATATGTATATAAAGTATTTGTAGCAATATCTAATTATAGTGGACAAACCATTTCCTGCTCAGAGATTCGTTGGTATGCTGATGGATCTACCAGAATGTACATGATTGTTAAAAGAGGCCATCTAGTATTCAGCAGATCAACCATGTATTGAGCTTGCTAATTACTAATGAAATGAACTTCCATTGATGTTAACCATGTAAAAAAAAAAAAAACAGAGAAGCTACAATGAACATGCTATATATTCACAGAAGGCTAAGACTGAGTTAAAGTATTAAAGTTAAATGTAGTGTGAAATGTCAAACTATGCAACAGATACACAAGAGTTCTGAGGAACAAATGGTTGCTATTTCGAGAAATCCTAGAACACATTGAAAATATGTGATCCACTGCCCCCATTTCCCAAAGTTCTGCCTATGATGTGGGCCCAAGCCTCCTTAGGCTTAATGGATTATCTAAACTGGCACTTACAAGATCTGGTAACTCCCATAATTATCTACAAAATATGTGCCTATAGATATTTCTCTGGAGAGAATCAGTAGGTTTTAGGTTATTGCCAAAGTGGTCAAAGACATCCTACCTCCCCAGATGAAGATCCGCTTCTAGGCTTATTTTATTCAGGAAGTAAGGTTTCCTGAGTATTAGTAATTGCTATTTTATACCTATCATTCAGTCTTGACACAACTAATGGGGCAGCACATAGGGAAACTGACTTTGGAGTTTCTGCTCCAAACTAATAGAGTTAGGGAATTTGGCTAAGTCACAATTTAGTCTGTTGTCTAATATTCTGAACAACAACCAAGTCCCTGTGGGTACTATTTCCATGTCCAAACACTAGGAGGCTGTTTTATAAACAATGTAACCTTAGCAACAGTTTTGTGACCAGGAAACATTATAGGTTAGTAACTAGTATACTTTTAGTTAATAAGATTTCTTTTGGTGCCAGAAAGGAAATAATTTTTTAAAACAATTTTTAGAGAGATAGTGGGAGTGTGTGCACATGCGCCCGCACACGTACACACACACACACACAAGCGGGGAGAGGCAGAGACAGAAGGAGAGAGAGAGAGAATCCCAAGCAAGCTCCATCCCAAGTGCAGACCTGCATGCAGGGTTTGATCCCACAGCCCTGAGATCACGACCTGAGCCGAATTCAAGAGTCAGATGCTTCAGCTAAAAACAACAACCAATAGAGCAAAAAATCAATTAATATATCACTTGCCAAAAGGGTGTGAAAGAGGAGACTAAGCCTTGTGCTATTAAAATAAGTATTGTTCTTATTTTATCACATTATTTTCCTGTACTGGTGAGATTTCAATTTTTCAAAATGATTTACATTTAAAACAAAAAAAAATTTGGCTTAAAAAAAAAAGTCAGATGCTTAACTACCTGAGCCACCCAGGTGCCCTAGAAAGGAAATTAATTTTAATCGAGAACCATTTTAATTCCCTTTGTTCCATCCCAAGGTAGGGATAATTTCATCAGACACCCTGCTATTCAGGTGACTGCATGGAGACTGTCACCTCATTCTTATTAAGATTATAAAAGTTATGAGCAGATAATGTTCAGGCAATACTGGCAGGTAACCATATCATCCCTGAAATCTCACTGGAAGTATACAATTCATTTTAAGAAACTGAACGGATAATGTATGCCATATTCTTTAGAGTTGGTAACTAATGGACAAGAATAAAGCAAAAGTTGGGGAAGATGAGGAACATGTCTATTAGTGGCGTGCGTGCTTTCAGAATTGGGTCTGTGACTATAGATGGGGGCCATTAATGGAGATCCTCTTAGACTCAGCCAGAAGGAAGATGAAAGTACTCCTAACAGAGGGAACAGCTTGTCATATCTATCTCCTTAGCCATCTTGCCCACAAAGGCGATAATGACCATCTCTGACATTTCCTTTGAGTTACAGAAAACAAGAGTTATAAGAAGAAGAAAATCAAAGAGCTGCCTGAGGTCCAGATTGGCTTGTCTTTTGACTCTCTGTAGGCTGCCTGTGCTGCCATTAGCAATTCTTAGGATGGAAGCTTTCACAAGCACAGTAGGAAGAGCAAAGGTGCCCTCTTTATGCAGGAGATGTGTTCTTAGGAAGTCAGATGTAACTTGAAGACTGAAAGTCAATGAGTCAACGAACTGTCGGTTCTGTTAAAAGAATGTTTGTTTTCCTACTAAGGTTCTTATTTTAAAAATTATATATATACATACATATTACATAACATATATTTAGATTTTTTCTTATTGAACAGAATATATGTATTTTAGATTGAGCTATTTTGCCTCATTCATCAAGGGGTAAAATCTTTAGGTTGGTTCACAGTCCAACGAAAACAAACACTGAGCAGTAATTAGATTGTGATTTGAGCAATCTAGCATTTTCTAAAATTTTCATTTCATGGAATTTTTACATAGTTGGTTTTGTCAACTAGATCTATATAAAATGCCTATTTAAAGGAAACCTTGGGCCAGGAATCATCTTTTGATAATTGTGATGCCAAGCATCCACATTGCATAGTACCGTATATTCAGAATTTGCCTTATCGGGTGCTCTTGGATAAGCAAAATACCACATGGGTATTCAATGTGGAGAACAGGCTTCAGAGGCCCTTGCAGTGCTAGGCATTATTCAGAAGCACTGTCAGTTCCCCTAATTTGAGAAGAAGGGCCACAGAGAGATACCAGACCACAGGTAGTTTTTCATTCTCAAATTG
>NW_027527433.1:141376-143731 GCF_008692635.1 Crocuta crocuta | reverse complement strand
TGTTTTAAATCTCTTTGTCCAAGAAAATAATTATGGTCTGGGCTCCTGGCTGGCTTTCAGCTCTGGAAGGGGGTGGAAGCATCATAAGTGGCAAACACATTTGGATATTTTCAGAGACTTGAACTGAGGCAAAAAGCGTGGAGAATAGAGAAAATGCACATTCACTCCAGAGGTTATTGACAAGATTAATTACCTCATAACTGCTTTAATAAAATGACTCCAAGCATATTGCAACTATAATTATCCATAAAAATCCTAATGAATTCAATTTCTCCAGAAATCACCCTGCTGCAACTGGTGAGTGTAGAAGTAGGGGGAAGGGGCAGTCCAGCTCCTAGGGAGGAATAGCAGGAGGGAAAAATAGGGAGAGGTGGTAAAAGTAGCAGATGTCTAATTAGGTCAAGTACTTTCTGGTGAATGGTGTTTATTCTGCCTTTTGCTCTATGATGTTTTGTAAAAATCTATGGACCCCAGTTTTACATGCCAATGTTTCTGTTGAAAATAATCCCAAATATCACTCTTGCACTTTTCTCCCCACCACCCCACCATTGTATGTTTGTGTGTGTCTGTGTGTGTCTGTGTGTGCGCGTGTGCACATATACACATATCTATATGCATGAATTTGGCTCAAATCCTCTTTGTGAAATGCACACTCTAAGAAACTGGGCCAACCTTCATCCTGGTCAAACTGGTTCTGGTCAAACTGAGGAAAGAAATGTTGCTCAGTGGTGTTCTCCACACATTCTGTATCCTACTACCTATTTGGGTACCTATCCTACTTCTGGACCCCTCATGCTGCCTCTAGACTATTTAGAGGCCTTTTCTAATACCCTTCTCCCATGCAAGTACTGACTCAGAGCTGGTCCTGCCTCCCTCTTCTTCATGTAAAACGTCCCTATCTTAAGTTCTATTCCCACAAAATGATGCTGTGACCAAGCTATCTTACTGAAAATGTTAATGACAAAGAAATTCATTTTAGACTNAGCCATGAAGTTTGGGAGGAAATCACTTCATCTATAAACTTTAATTTCTTTCTCTGAAAAAAAAAAAGGCTCAAAAATGAAACTGGCAGTGCCTAGTTTATAGGTCAGCTATGTGCCCAAAGTTATCCAGCTAATATGTTACAGCAGAGGTGTATGAACAGAGGTTCACTAACACTCCATCCAGTGCTCTTTCTACCACATGCTACAAATAGGAAAGTGCAATACTCATAAAAAGTATTAATGTCACTGTCCCTATTTTATTACTGTGTGAGCAGTGTGTATCATGATTTCTTAAGACAACCCTTCCTCTTCAGTCAGGACTATCTGTTACTGTCATTACCTCTCCATATCCCATGCCTTGGCTCATTTTTCTACTTGAAATGTTTAAATCTTCAGATTCCACCTCTTCCATGAAGACTTCCCTCATGACTTCACTCTGTATTGACAGCTTCCTTTTTGGAAGACCTACAAACCTCATCTCTACCAGGAAATATAGCAGTTGTTTATAAATGCTCTCAAATTGTTCTCTAGTTACTCATTACAATTAATAATAGCCTTCATTTTTTTAACCTTCACTGTATTCTAAGACAATAGCTTTAATAGTCATCTTAGAATAACTTCCAATACTCCACAATATTTCTGGACCTACTTCCAGTTCCATAGACTACTTTCTGACATATATACTTATGCCATGTACACTCTTAACTATTTAATGTCGTCTGCATGTTCCATGCTTACCTACAGCATAGCATTGTGATTAAGAGTACAGTCCCTAAGATCAGGACCAGGCTACTTGAATTCAAAAGTCAAGTCCCACTTACTAGCTGTATACCTTGTGTAAGCTACAAGGTGTCTCAACTTCCTCTCTTGTAAATAGGGATAATTAATAGTACCCACCTTACCTACCTCACAGAGTTGTGGTAGAGGTTAAAGGTGCATATTATATATATATAAAACCTTGGAATGAACATTGTAAGTGTGTGTGTGTATGTGTGTGTGTATAACGTACACACACACACATACATATACACACAGAACTTAGAATTACACAATCATATAGTAAATGTTTAATAAATATTAGTTATTATTTCTTGCCTGCTATGTGCTAGGCTTGTAACATACATTATCCCATTTCATGTGGAAAACAATCCTGTGGCATAGGCTCTATTATTACCCCCTATTTCACAGATGAGTAAAATAAAACTTAGAAAATTTAAAACCTTTGTCCAAATCCTACAAAACAGAAAAGATTCAAACCCAAATTGAAGTGGCATCAAGTTAATGTTCTTTCCATTACACAGTGCTTATTCAAATTGATTTTTTAACCATTTTTGTTTTGTTTCCCAATAGGACTATAAACTTGTGAGGGCAA
>NW_027527433.1:121547-141298 GCF_008692635.1 Crocuta crocuta | reverse complement strand
TGTGGGGGGAAAATCTGTATTTTAGAATACTTTTATTTATTTTATTTTTATTTGTTTATATTTTAGAGAGAGAGAGAGCATCAGGATGGGAAAGGAGCAGAGGGAAAGAGAGAGAAAATCTTAAGCAGGCCCCACTGCTTAGCATGAAGCCCAACATGGGGTTCAATGTGGGGCTTGATTTCACAATCCTCAGATCATGACCTGAGCCAAAATCAAGAGTCAGGTGTTCAACCAACTGAGCCACCCAGGTGCCCCCATACTTTTATATTCCATGCTATCTCCACTGTAATCCTCAGTTTTTGTTTGCCATAAAGTTGGCATTCAATAAACATTCACTGACTTGGAAGGTACATTTTAAGTCAAACCTAGAAACTGTAATCCTTTGGGCACATGGATATCACTTCGCTTACTGTTGAACTCCTGAAAAGGGTTTCCTGCTAGAGCTTATGAGACTCCCTGATCATTTCCTACCAATCCAGCTTATCTCTTATACCTCTTTCCCTTTGTAACTGTTGAGTTAGGTAATCCCTATTTCAAGAGATGAAGTGAGGAGATGCTAGGGACTTAAAGGCTCATGTACGTTCAGGTTTAAGTTATCTTCATTCATTCAATTTATGTGCACCAATTATGTGCCAAGTACCTTTCTTGGTATCAGGGTTACAGACAAAACTGCCCAGAATGAAAGTCCATATTCTAGTGATCATTAACATGAGGATCACCTTCCTGCAGAAGGATACTACTTCCAACTTCCTTAAATCAGGGCTTAGGAATTTGACTTGTTTGGATCAGTGTAATGAGATACCTGCCACTTCTGGGCAGAAGCTTTAAGACTTACTGCATGGGGACATCTGGGTGGCTCAGTTGGTTAAGCATCTGACTTAGGCTCAAGTCATGATGTCACAGTTGGTGGGTTCAAGCCCCATGTCAGGCTCTGTGCTGATAGCTCAGAGCCTGGAGCCTACTTCAGATTCTGTGTCTGTCTCTCTCTCTGTCCATCTACTGCTTGTGCTCTGTCTCTCTCTCTCAAATATGAATAAACATTAAAAATTTTTAAAAGACTTACAGCATGTGTGGCTACCTGTTATTTTCCCTCTAGAGGAATGAGCAACAATGTTATCGATGATGTCTATTTCATTAGTCTGAGTCCCAGAATAAGGATGGCATAGAGAAGAGCCCCAGTCAGTTCACAAGGAGTATGAAAAATAAACTTCTGCCAATTCAAGCCATTGTAATTTTTCAGGTTATTTCTTACTGCAGCATAATCTAGCATATCCTGATTGATAGAGTTAAAAGAGGAAAATAAGAAAACAGCATTCCACTCTCCTTTGCATCCGTTGCTATGTATTTACTAGTAGCTGTCTAATTGACTAATGGGGTTTGGAAAGCTAAATTTGAGCACACTTGAGGGGAAACAATGTTAAATATCAATCATAGCTATAGCAATACACTCAACAGAGTACGTAGCATCTTCATTATAGAGTATCAGTAAAAACAAACACCAGTACGGTAAAACTGTATACATATATCTGCATAGATCCAATGAATATATAAACCAGGAGAGCTAAGCTTGAGTGCTTCTTTCACTAGCCACCTGGCAATCAATTTTTTATGTTGCACTATTTCTTTTGGCTGTTTTCCATAAAAGTGGACTTCTAATGTTCTCCCTGGGGAACTATTCTCTGTACACATTTCCAAGTAAATACTCATTGTCTACCTAAGTCATCACAATTCCAGAGTAGGCTGTGGCAACCATGAGAATGAGTCTTACACATTCTTAACTACAATAAGCATAATTGACCAAGGGCCTTAGCTGCTCCCCTCTGAAATATATCACAGCGTTTGCTCCCACCCAAGTCACACTCCCCACAGGCTACTCCCAACTGACTGTGGCAGAGAAATTATGCAGGCTCATCCCTGAAGGACACAGGATTCCTCTGGTGGCTAACTCCCTAAGGCCTCATCAACCCCTCTTTAAACTGCTCAAAAGTCTAGGACACTTCACTGTGCTTTCCTTTCCCGTCTCCTTTACTCAGGGTCAGACTTAAATTGTGGTCTGACAGCTCTCTTTTACTGGCCCTTTCTCCCATTTTCTCTCACAGGCATTTCCCCTAATAAAATCCTTTGACATTAAATTTCATCCTGGCATCTTTTTCTCAGAAAACTGTGACAACCACCTGGGCCAATTTATTGTCAGTCCTGAAGCTGTCACGCTTGGGGCCTATACCTGGAAGAAAGGAATTATGTCCACTTATACCATGCATATCTTTCAAATGAATGTCCCTACCCGTATGCAGGCCCCTTGAGAGTATGGAATGTGAATCAATGTTGAGTCCACCATGCCTAGTCCAGTGCCCAGTACAGGGTAGGCACTCAATATATATTTTGGCAAACCAATAAGCCAGTGAATGCTCCCTAGATTGGTAGTTTCTCAATTATACTCCTCAGAATCTTATACTCGTAGAAGAGAGTTTAGAGACCAATTAGTCTGTTTAGGAACAAACCTATTTTGTGCTGGTACCTGGAAATCTCTTGTTTGCTTACTATAAGAAATGTGATGCTGCTATTCTTAGACTCATTCCAGGATTTAAGAATACTTTTGTCAAGATATTTTTTTTTTCCTTATGGCTAATCTCATTCTTCGTTGGTACTCTAAATCACTTGTAGAAGATTGTCAGCATTCTCTTTATAATAACCTTTTATGCTTGTAGTCAGTCACTCATGTATTCTTTTATCAGACATTGAGTATATTCTATGAGCCAGGTTCTGTTCTAAGCACTAGAGATACAAAGTAAGACTTAGTCTTTGCATTCACCTAAGCTTTTAGGATAGTGAGATAAACAAACATTAAGTAAATAATCCAATGACTAGATATGTACACACAATTTGTGATAACAGTCATGAAGGAAAATGACAAGGAACAATGGGAGCATGAAATGGGATTAACACAGTTTAGGTTTAGGGAGGAGTTACACAAGGTCATTCTATGTAGTGATATTTAATCCATGATGCTATTTTTCAATTAGTTGCTTGAGAAATAGTCTGTGGTTTCATTGATCCTACTAAACATTTAATTTCATTTTACATATTTCTCTTTCTGTCAGGAATGCTCTTCTTTCCAGTCTTCACCTGAGGAGAATCAACAGATTCTAGCAATAGATTATATGTAGGGGTAAATTAAAAGAAAAGAGTCAAGAATGAACCCTAGGTTACTGGCTTGCAGACTGGAAGGATGAAGGTGATGTCATTCCCTTAGGCAAATCCATCCATTGGCTCTACATAAAAAACACAATATCTAACCATTTCTTACTATATCCACTACTATCACTTTAGTCCAAGCCACCATCATCTCTTCCTTGCTCTTTCACAATACCACCCTAACTGGTCTCCCTGCTTCCATTCTGGCCCCCTACAGTCTATTCTCATCACAACAGCCAGAGATCCTTCCAAAATCTAAATCAACTTATGCCTCTCTTCACCTCAAAATCCTATGATGACTTTTCATCACACTTGGAATCAAATCAAACTCTTCTTATCATGACCTACAAGCCCGTATATGAGCTGGCTCCTCACTACCTCTATGACCTCATTTCTCAAAACTTTTCTTTTTATTTATTACTCCAGACATTATGCTTTTTCTCAAAGATACCAAGTATATCCCCATCTCAGGGTATTTGCACTTGCTGTTTTATGTGAAATATTCTTCCAGATATCTGCATGGCTTATTTCTTCTTTTTGTTCAAGTTTTCCTTAATTAATCTCAAAGAGACTTTCCTTGACTACCCTATCAAGTACAGTATGCTCCCTATTGCTCTGTATCTCCTAGTCCACTTTGCTTCCATATACTCAATGTGCATTTTATATATAAAAAAAAACATCGGACTTATTCATTTATTTTTTATTATGAGTCCCTACCAATAAAATATAACCCCCCAAAGTTATAAACATGTTTACTGCTGTATCTCTGATACTTAATATTGTGTTTGGATACATAGGAACAGGGGTGGGAAAAGAGGAGTTTAGCTTGGGATGTGTTGATTTGGAAATGAGTTGGGGACTCCCAAGCTGGGATGTCTAGTAGGCAATTGCATAGTAGAATCTGGAGCTCAGATGAAGTTGGACACAGAAGTCTGAGAGCCATAAGCATAGATAGAGATGGTATTTAAAGCCATGAGACTTGATAAGGATGAGATAAACTAGAAAGGAATGTACAGTGAAAAGAGGAGATGACCCAGGACTGAGTCATGGCAATCAACAATATCAAAGACCAGTATGATGGATATCAT
This sequence comes from Crocuta crocuta, assembly GCF_008692635.1. Taxonomy (NCBI): domain Eukaryota; kingdom Metazoa; phylum Chordata; class Mammalia; order Carnivora; family Hyaenidae; genus Crocuta; species Crocuta crocuta. The sequence continues at coordinate 137,015 of NW_027527433.1, read as the reverse complement.
TCTTCCTTACTCTTTTTCCTTCAGTCTCTCCTAATTCTTACTTGACTTTTAAATGTCTATTTCCAGAAGGTTTGTCCTAATTTGGCAGAATGCTGGGTTAAAAAGAGGCAACTACTCCTACATATACAAAATAAAACCCACCCTCGGAGAGTAACATTTTTCTGGATCCTCTAAGGGATGAGCCATATTTAGGAAGAATCCATCCATTGAAAATATGCCTGAACAATGTTTATTATGGTTCATGATTTAGAGTTACTTAAGAAATTTATGAAGATAACTGTTATTAGGAATTCCATTAATATTAAAACCCAGGCATATGACATTGTAACTACTAGATCATCCCTGGCCTTCATTTAGTGTACTCTCTTGTGATTGTCCCTCCTTCTTTTTAGCTACAGCACATTTGAAATAGTTTAGGAGAACCTGAACCAATTCTCACTCTTCAGTGTTAGGAACCCAACCAGAGGCAGGTCCATAGATATAAGCTACCTAAAATAGATTTGCAACTTTGATAAGCAAATACATTGTGATCACTGGGCATGCACATTGAGCCACTGTTTTTAGATAAAATGGAATCATCAATATTTGTCTTTTAGCTTGTTTGACTTAGGTTGTAGAAGAAATGAGAAATCAGGAGACTTCAACTCTGTTGGATGCCTTAAGAAAATGTAAAATTATTCATGGTCCATTTGTCTCCATCTGAGAGTGCAGAGGGTGTCAGATTAATTTTNTGGCCAGATTTCATTCTTTCTCATTGCCATGTAGTATTCCATTGTATAGATAAACCACATCTTGATCCATCCGTCCGTTGATGGACATTTGGGCTCCTTCCATGATTTGGCTATTGTTGAGAGTGCTGCTATGAACATTGGGGTACATGTGCCCCTATGCATCAGCACTCCTGTATCCCTTGGGTATATTCTTAAGCAGTGCAATTGCTGGGTCATAGGGGAGTTCAATTTTCAGCAGTTAAGAATTAAGGCCCTGGAGTAACTCTGTGATCAAAGTGGGCAACTGAAATATGCTAAATTGATGACACCTGGGACATTTCTCTCTTGTGTCAGAGGTACAATAAGCTGCCAGGAGTTAAGCAGTGTGAACAGAGGAGTCATACAAGCCTGGATACCAGGTACTTGTGAGTCATGCCCTAAAGGAAAATGGAAAGGTGGCACCTTGCCATTAAGTAATGATTACAGCCTGACCCAGGCAAAGCACACTGGGACAAAGGCATAGGGAAGACACAGAAAAACTAATTTGATGTAAAGCAGAAGGAGCATTTCATTTACTCAGTTTGGAACTAAGTTGTGGTCTGGAGAGCTCTGCTGCTCAGTGGAGCCTATATGATCTTAAAGGGTGGTAGGCTTGCTATAGGAACTTTGTGTCTTTATTTTCAACATCTGTATCCTGATTTATTCAAGAAGCTTCTGATCCTGGGGCACCAGGGTGGCTCAGTCAGTTAAGCATCTGACTTCAGCTCAGGTCATGATCTCACAGTTCGTGGGTTCAAGCCCCGTGTTGGGCTCTGTGCTTACAGCTAGTTCAGGGCCTGGAGCCTGTTTCGGATTCTGTATCTCCCTCTCTCTCTGACCCTCCCCTGCTCACGCTGTCTCTCTCTGTCTCTCAGAAATAAATAAAACATTTAAAAATTTTTTTAAAGAAAAAAAAAAAAGAAGCTTCTGATCCTGTTGGGAATGCTACATCCCTGGGGGAGGGTTTGAGTTCTCCTCTGCAGGGTTAAGATTCCATTCCAAATAAAAATGGGCTATCCACTGGTATTCTTTGTTACTCTCTCATCCATCTTTGTCTCTGAGAGTTCTACATCTCTCTGGCATTGATATCAGGGTTCTTGATGAGATGACTATTGACCCACTACATGATGGTAGACATAACTTTTTTTTTAATATGTCCATTGACAGCTAAGGAATCTAATATCTAAAAAGGTGAATGACTTGTTGAACATACCAAGCATTCAGTGGCAGAACAAATATTGAAAGTAAAGTCCTTTCTTTCTAAGTGGACATTATTTAAGAAAACAGTACCTCAAAACAAATTTTTTCACATATGATAAAAAATCAATTTAAGATTCTAGGAGCTGAAATAGATTCTGTGAAAGAGAAAACCATTTCTACATCGTTCTTTTGAATTAAGTCCATGAGCCAGAATCTCTTATCAAAATATAAACGTCAAAGCTGAAACCAAGTACATAATTTTCCAAACTCTAGTAAGTTTTATTGAACCAGGACCCAAAGTGATTTTTATTTCGTTTATTTTTTTCATTTTTTTAATCAGGGTAACACATGTATCTATTATAATAAATCAATGAATTCTATAAGGTTTGTTAGGCCAAGTAACCATTCCCATTCCCCTTCCCTCATTCCATTTTTCCTTCCTATTAGGAAACCGGTTACAAATACTTTCCATTAATTCTTTTGATGCATTTCTCAATACGTCTAAATTTACATGCTTGTATTGTTAACGCAAGAATTTTCAGTTTTAGGCATATCGATTGATTTGCATGTTTGGAAGATGAAAATTTGGTATTCTTCCTTTTCTCTACTTACCACAAACATATACATCTCCCATCTCTGAACTCCCAATATAATTAAATTTAGTTTAGATCAATGTTTATTTACATTATGCAAATATAATAATCTATTTTCATTTTGCTGCACAAATTTTTATTTTTCCCAGAATTAGTAATATAATTGGGGTTTCTAGTCAGAAACATTTTTTTCTTCAATTTTTAAAAGCATGTCTCCATCATCTTCTGTCTTTCTGTTTTACTGTTTAAAAGTCCAAAATCATTCTTGATGTTTGGTTCATGACTTTTCTCTACCCCATCCCAAAACCTTGTGGAATCTTCTCTTTTCCCCTAGTAGTCAGAAATTTCATAATAATGTTCCATGCTGTGGGCTTATGTTTATTCATTGTGCTAGGCACTAATTGGGCCCTTTAAATTTGGAATTCCATTTTCTTCACCATGGGAATTTTTCTTACATTATTTCACAGATAATTTCTTCTTTTCCATTTTCTCTGTTGTAACATCTGTCTCTTTCTGGATTTCCTATTATTTAGATGTTGGGCCTCCTTGATTGGGCCTTTAATTTTCTTACCTTTTCCCTCCTATTTTCCACCTTTTGGTTTTTTTGCTCTACTTTCTGTGAGATTTTTGTACCATTTCTATTTATTTTTATTTGTTTGTTTTCGCCATTATGTTTTAAATTTCTGGGGCGCCTGGGTGACTCAGTCGGTTAAACATCCGACTTCAGCTCAAGTCATGTTCTCGCAGTTTGTGGGTTTGAGCCCCACATCGGGCTCTGTGGTGACAGCCAACTCAGAGCCTAGAGCCTCTTTCGGATTCTGTGTCTCCCTCTCTCTCTGACCCTCCGCTGTTCATGCTCTCTCTCTCTCTCTCTCAGAAATAAATAAAAAACATTAAAAGTTTAAAAAAATAAAATAAATTTCCAAGGTGTTTTGAGTGTGTGTGTGTGTGTGTGTATGTGTGTGTGTTTCCTCTGCTTTTTTTTTCTTTTAACATAATGTTCTTTTCACTTCATAAATCTGACACAAATATTAACTCTCTGATGATATTTATGGTAGTGTTTTCTGGGAGCAAGGGATTTTATTCTCCCTGTATGGTCTCTGTTTCCTCCGTGTTGCCTTTAATTATTTGTTTTGATCATTATCTTTCAAAGTTAGAGGCTTTCAGCAAATTGTTGTAATGCTTGGCTCTCTGCATATATATTGACAGAGGAAAATGCTGATTGGAAATTCTGAAAGCATGAGTGAGATTGTTGACCAAGAGCTTCACTATAAGTAATATGGACATATGTCCTTATCAGGACAGTCCCAGGTTATACCTGCTGCCCCAGAACAATTATTAATGAAGCCTCCTTTTACTTTCAAAAATGTCCTACTTTGTATGATAAAATAATTGGTCATCAGAAACACAGGCTGATCTGTCTGGGACATTTGTTAGGAAACTGAATGTCAGTATTTTTAGGTTCTTCCTCATTGGTTGATCAAATTTACCAGGGAATACGTTTTCATTTTCCTACCTAGAGTTAAATGTCTGACTGCCAATATTTGAGAAACTGTCAAAATAAAATGTTCAAAAAAATTAAAAACAAGACTCACATACCAATCTAGGGTTAGCAGATTCAAAGAATATTTTGAGGAACTTGAAATGACTTAGACTCGTTTAAGAAGAAATTTTAGAATGAGATTGCTAGATTAGATATACAACTGGTTAATGTCCAACAAGACAATAAAAACTATAACCTTTGAGGTTATCTTTTCTACTGGACAAAAATTATTTGCACCTCTACTGGGTAAAATATGCAAGTTAATTTATAACTTCTCAGAGTCTGAGTCCTTCAAATAAATATCAAAGTCAACTAAAGGTATATTTCCCCAGATAATTAAGTCATCCTTGAGAGGCCTTATTAAACAATGCAATGGTATCCCACAGTCTAGAGGCCCTATGTCTTGCCATCTCTGGAGAGTAAATCTCTAGTTTTGAGGTAGAGGAGCAGTAGTGACACAGAATTGTGGAGTCGAGGGAGTGCATCTAGGGACCGATTTTTTTAAACAGCTGCCCATCATTCCTCCTTTAAAACCTTCCACTTTATGCACAGTTCAAGAGACACATGGTGTCCCCAGCTATGATCCTTTTCATGATTCTACAGGGTAAACCAGGTTGGCTCTCAGCTTTCCCCACTGCCAGTCTAGAATTCATGTTTTTTAGATTTGTTAATTATGTTAACCTTGATCTATTTGCTTTCCATCTCTCCAAATATTGGTTGTCTTCCCTCATTTCTATTTGTGGGCTTTATGCCTTTCTGTTTTAACAGAATCATTTTATTGTAGTTCAGAGACATTTCAGGAGGTTTGATAAACGCTCCAGTGTCAGTATCTTTGTATCTTTCTTCCAAAACTGGTAATATTCCCAGAAAAAATGTTATTCCAATCTACCTATAGGGTATAGATCTGACTGCCAACATTCTAAAAGCTGAGTAGTGGAAGAAAGCAAGAGGTTTCTGATTTCGGTTTGCATAGATTCACTCAATTCCCCTAGTTTCAGTACTGCACTCTTGCCTTTTTCTGGGTTACACTAGAAGCTTTTACTAGACCCAAGAAATGAGGAAGATTCATGAAGTGAAATTAGTAGCATGTGTTCAATTCAGCAGCATCTTAACCCCCAAAGTCTGAGTATTTATTTACTTTTTATTAAAGTCTACAGGGATAATTATAATCAGAAATTTAGCAAGACACCTGGGTGGCTCAGTCGGTTGAGTGTCTGACTGATTTCAGTTCACGTCATGACCTTACAGTTTGAGATTGATCGATCCTCGGTTAGGGTTCCGCACTGACAGCAGGGAGCCTGCTTGGGATTCTCTTTCTCCCTCTCTCTTTCTGCCCCTTCCCGTAAAAATAAATAAATAAACATCTGTTTTTTAATTTAGCTATTCAAGTCATTGACTTAGGACAAAACCAAATGTGTATTTTGTGAAGTGAACATTTTATTCATTTCCCCACCACAAAATATGCACAACTAGGGTTGTGTTAAGTATACGTTAAAAATGTAGAACAGTGCCTAGCACTGTGTTAATTATTTGTTACTATTATCATAAAACAAGCAACAAATTTAATAGGTAAATTTTAATGGACTGACAAGTTGTATCAGCTGCCACATATCTTATGTATTAATATAACCATCTATTTCCTTTGCTTTTTGCTTTATGTTTTAAATTGATTCAATAAACCATATGGTTCAAGCATCTTAATTTAGCCTGTGAGCCTTTCTGTTCTGTGACTTTGAGGATATTCCGCTAGTACCATACTTTACGATGACCATTCCATGAAGGTAATTTACCACTCTAAGAGGTTCAGAGGTCAAAATAATTTTCAACTATTGGATAAGACAGAGGAAAACTGATTTTATTATTGCAAAATTATTTAGAATTTGTAATAGACTAGTGTGGAGTATGGCTTCCTAAGAAGGAGATACAACATACTCTATTTCTTAAACTTTTTGCAATGTAAACCTCTTTGTCCCGAGGAGAATCTCATGAGACTAATGTTCCACAGACCGTACTTTGGAAAAGGCTTCATTTAGAAAATAGGTACTGCCATCTTGGTGCGTTTTCAAAATCAATCTCTTGTTCATGTTTCCTTTCACTTCTGCCCCTGAGCAAAATGGTTGGATTTACTGACACTTTTTTGCAAAGAATATGGCTGAGGCTGTCAAAAGGTTGACTGGTTTGAATAAATGTCCACTTTAAATTGAAAGCCAAATGTAGGGGAAAGAAAATCTATAGAGATAAATGAATGAAGATCTTGGAGACCTTCTAAAAGATGACAGGAAAAGGAAAGAATGGCTGTTGAATCAGGCTTGGAAATGAACTACTGAGGCTCTCAAAAGCTCCATGGAGGGAATAACAGCCAAATGAACTGAGTGCTAACTCTGCACTATTTTTTTTTCAAGCATTGATTATTTTGTTTTTCCTACCAATAATCCTGTGAGATTGTTTCTAGTTTTCTCACAATTTTACCAGGGCTACTAATGCACAGAAAACAAGGTCACATGGTTAGCAAATTTTAGAGCCTACATTTGAACCCCAGTTAGGATGCCTTTAGAGGTGGTACTCTTAAATATCATATTAATTTTCTTATTGAAGAAGCTGTTAAGAGTCTATCATGACAATTTCAGTGAAAGGGCCAGAGTTAACACAGAGNNCACATTTTTAATCACACCAACACATCCACCTCTGGAAGGAGGCCTGGAATTTTATTTAGCTCTGTGGCAGGTCCCCTATTTGGTGACTTACAGATTTTTTCTACCTAGCTTTTGGACACCTAAGATAATGGGAAAAGCAGAAAAAAATTAGATCTAACTAATGTGTTAAAAGCAGATAATGGCCCAATAAAGCAATATAATGTGATGAGTAACATGCAGATGTCATTGCCAAACTACTTGAATTTGAATCCAGGCTCTACCATTTATCAGTTGTATGATATTTATAAATCCTTAATTTTTTCCGTGCCTCAGTTTTCTCATCCATAAATGCAGATAATAATAATATGGTAGGAAAAGATAGGATTAAATAGAGAGGGAAACATTAGGACCTGAGGTCTCTGGCTGAGGAAAAACACATATTTTGGAACAATGCTGGGAGTAGCTGACCACAGCAAACCCCCTCAGGCATAAGGTTCCTCTTAATAATGTAACAGACACCACCTACTCCCACGTAAGGTTCCCCTTAGGAATTTGACAGAAGACCTAACAAAAAATAAGTAGAAGACAATAAAACGTATGACCCACAAGGGTCATATGGCCATAGACCATCCCCCATACAATGGAATTGAGCCAATGAGGAATGGGCAACCCGGCACCTAGAGTTATCCAGCCAGTAAGGGTAGAACCTGAGAAGGAACAAGGGGGAAGGGAGAAGAGGGCTGAAAGGACACTTGCCTATAGTCACGGGCATTCACTTTCGAGTGTCCCCTCTCTGTAAAGAGAGCTTTCCTACTATTCTTCCTTTCTGATCTTATACTCTAATAAATTTCTGCCTGCTGTTTACCTTGTTTCCACTTCTTCATTCTTCAAAGCTGAGAGACAATGAATCCCGGGTATTGAGGTAAAAAATCATGTAACAATCAGATCTTTTTTTTATAAGGTTGTTGTGAAGATTAAATGAGTTCATATATGTAAAGTACTAAGAACAGGGTCTGGCTCATGATACATACTTTATTAGTTCTAGTTATGATTATTATCCCACTATTAGGACTATTCCCATTTGATTGTGGGAAGCTTCCTAGAGCTAAATAAATGAATCTCAAAAAGTAGAATTTCAGGTTGTAAGCACTCTAAGAGAAAACAGAAACACAGGAATTAATCTGCAAGTTAAGACCATATGGAAAGGGAGACCTTAACCAATCACTGTGGTTAAGACTCTAGGATCTTTTTTTTTCCCCCTGCTGGCACCCTGCCTCCTGAGTCTTACTTTGTAGCTGTGTATGTGACCTCTAAGACTTTTCCAGTCCCACCTACCTCTGCTCTTTTATGGTCTTAACCTTGTTTCCTGCTGGATCTTTAATATTGTACTTTTTGGCATGACTGACCTTTCTCAGTCAGGAGGTTTGCTCTTCATTTTACAACTTCTTTTCATTAGCTTTTTGCCTTTTAAAGAAGTTTGTGTTATTGCTATTTTAAAATACTGCTGAAGTTTTCTAATTAAGTACTGCAAATCCCCTGAAGTGTTTACAGCACAGACTCAGAATGGACTGCTGACTTCTAAAAGGGAACACATCTTTCCACAGAAAAAAGAAGACACCCTCCTCTGGAAGTCCCCTCCAGCCCCACCAATTCAATGTATCTCACATTAAATTTGTCTTTCATTTCAGACTGGTACCTATCCCTTCCCATTACCCCCTGACATACCACACTCAAATGCTCCTCCTGGAAAAAGCAAGCCCTACTCTGGAACCATGGCTTAGAGGCTTTAGAGTCAGACATACCTGGATTTGAGTTATGTGCTACTGGTATAACCTTAGACACATTACTAACTAGAATTTAACTGAGCCTCAATTTTATTTCCTATGAAATGGGGATAAAAATACCTGCCTCCTCATTGGGCATCTGAGGAGTAGATGAGAAAAAACATGTAAGACCTTAAGCCTATTGCCTGGCACATAGTAGTAGCCAATACCTGCTGAGGTTTGCTGTGTGCCCAGCAGTGTTCTAGCACTTTCTATGTGTTTTTACTCATGTAATCCTCATAATTCAATATCATAATTACCACTATTATCCTTTGTTGGGACCCATTCTGAGCCCACTAGTCGAGAAAGCTCCTTGGGAGGTTAAGGCAAGTTTGCACGATCTCTTGCCAATCAGATAACAACCGATATCCACCCCAACTCAATTATTTCTGCCTGAGCACCGACCCCCAAGGTACCTTGTTGATTAGTATTGGGAGTGACTTGTCCCCTTATTATGACCCTGGTATGATGATTGCACCTTGTGAAGGAACTTATTATGGGAATTTCTTCTTTTGATTATGGAAACAGACATCATGTATCCAGCAGGTCCCATTTTCCTCCATACTTTTCCTTGAGCTATAAACAGGCTAATGACCCTTACTCATAAAGATTGACCTTTCTGTGTACAATTCTGTTTCTACCGTTGCGTTAGTCCAAAAGGTTCATACAGCTCAACATATAAATCAACTAACCAAAAATGTTTCTCATGCTCTAGCTATTCAAGAAATCATAGACAGAAAACTAGACACAAAGGTAAATGTACTCGAAGAGGCTATTCATGTATTGGAAATGAGCTAAACTCTTTAAAGGTATGGTTGGCTCTCCACTGCCATAAGGATTATAACTGGACAATCAAATCTTGTCCAGAGACAAAGAGCCTAACTTAGAGAGAAGGAACAGATAAGAGCAGAACATAAGTTACTACAGAGACCTTTGCTAACTGATGATGTATAGCAGTCCCTTCCCTAAGGCCTACATTCCACAAACACCTTCCCTTACACTGGCAGCTGTGATGAGGATGGATAAGCGTATCTATAAACCTATGATTTAATCTTAGCATTATTTAAATATGTATGTTATCCTGTTTTTCAATAAGAGCACCCTGTTATTTATTTAGTTACTAAACCTCACTATAATTGGGGCAGTTCTGCAAGAATACTTCTGTAAAACCTGTTGCTGTACATTTTCCAAAAACATCTTATCACAGAGAACTATCCATTATAAAAATTCCATTTTCTGATGCCATGTTAACGTTTGACCTACAAATAAAGACACCAAAACCGACAGGGCAAAGATGCCTGCCTGGTGATCAGAAAGAATCTCTGGGCTCTCTCACTGACACCATCCATCCTTCAAGGACCCCTGGACCTGGCCAGGGCTGGACTCTGGCAATCCTTATTTTGCAGATAAGAAGATTCAGGCATAGAAAAGATAAGTTATTTGTTCGAGGTAACAAAGGAGAAATGGTATTTGAGTTAAGGAAAGTTATCTCCAAAAGTCATGCTCTTATCTTAATCAACCCACTCTTTTCTTTTTTTGATAGTTTATTATCAAGTTGGTTTCCATATAACACCCAGTGCTCATCCCCACAAGTGCCCTCCTCCATGCCCATCACCACTTCCCTTCCCCCCTTCCACCCCCATCAGCCCTCAGTTTGTTTTCGGCATTCTTAACCACCCCACTCTTTAACCTCCCATTCGGTGTGCATTCAATACTCTCAGAATTTTCAACAAATGATGGCCTTTACTGAATACCCGGTGCTATGTGCCAGAGACCATGCTGAAAGCTTTACATACACGATGTGAATTGATCCTAAACCCTATGAGGTATGAATGCTTCTCTCCATTCAATAGATAAAGAAACTGAGGCTCAGAAAGGTGAAAATGCTTATTTAAATGGTCCAGCTAGGAAGTGACAGAGTCAGATTTCAATCCCACATCTAGAGGACTTTAAAACCCATGCTTCCAGGCACTACTATTCACCTTCCTGAAAGTTCTTTACTCATATAATAGGAGGGAAAGAATGCTCTTGTTTTTAAGGTGACTGTGAAGTGGCTATAACTAGTTGAGAATTATCCATAGACATTGCAAATTAAAACAGAAGAATTCTTTTGTCATGAGATTTCACCTGGGCACAGAAATGTTAAGGTGGCACATTTAGATCAGGAAGAGTGTCACACTTAATGCCTTCAACTGTGAATATTAATTTTAGGCTCTAAATGGCCACGTGGGCCCTGAAAGAAAAAAGTCTAGAAAACAGCCCTTAATACCTTACTCTAATTGTTTCAACTTAAAATGCAGTCTTTTCAAAGACTGTGTGAAATAGGATATGCTATACTGTTAAGTGACCAATAAAAGTGATCATGCCATTCTACTCAAAAGCCCTATAGAATTAAAATCAGTATGTCTAGGATGACATTCAAGAGCCTCCACATTCACAGCCGAACTTACCTCCCTAACATAAAACCTATGTTCCAGTCAGCCTTTCTATTCACTAGTACTGAGTACATCTTTTATAATTCCTGCATCTGCATCTGTGCCTATTGCTTCCCCTCCCCTCCAGGCCCATCCATTCAGTCCCAGTTTAGGATCTACCTCCTAGAGGAGTCTCAATTCACAATGACCCCTTTGATTCTAAATTTACAACTCAATTTCCCTACAGAAAATAATGTTAGACATGATCATTCAGAGACAACATACCAGAATGACTATTTAATTCATGAATGTTTAAATTTTGTGAATACTTTCAAGAAAATTTGTGTTACCATGATTTTTAACTTGTATAATGATTGCAAATCTTGTCTCCAAAACACTATCATAAACTCCTTGAGGGCAAGAAACATGTATGTCTTCAATTCTTCTTTTTTTAAAAAGTATTCCTGTCTCACGTTCAGGTCCTTTATCCATTTTGAGTTTATTTTTGTGTGTGGTGTGAGAAGATAATCAGNGAACAAACTGAAGGCTGATGTGGGTGGGGGGGAGGGGAAGGGAGGTGATGGGCATGGAGGGGGGCACTTGTGGGGATGAGCACTGGATGCTATATGGAAACCAACTTGACAAGAACCTATTAAAAAAAAAGTATTCCTAACTTCTGCCTCAGTTCTAGGTACATAAGGGTTGTTATTAAATGCTTAGTAAATAAGTGAATGAAACAGATTAATGCTATAAGCAAAAATCTAAAAAGCACAGACAAAAGCAATTAATTGTATGGATGCATATGTCAGAGAACAAACAATAAGCAGTTGGCTTGGGAGAGATTTGGTCAATATCCATGTTTGCCAAACCTTCAACATGTTCAAACAGTCAAGGATATACATACATTTTTAAATCTTGCTTCTTTCAAAAGATTGATCTCAAAACCGCTCAGGCTTTGGGCCATTTTTGAGTCATTGCTAATCTCATGCTTGGTCTTATATATGAATCATTCAATTCTCCTGCCTTATCCTTTTGTCTCTGAAAGACCTGTTCTTGTTCTCCTTAATCCCATCAGAAAGCATCAAGTTAGTCCTTATTGTGCTGTTCTTATCTCCTTCCGGCCCCACCCTAACTGATGTGGACTACTGTTGTTCTATTCCTTTTTTTTTTCTCTCTCTCTCTCACAGCAGTTCCACAGCTTAGAGTAGGTGCTTCATTGATTCTTGACTGTGGTTTTTACCCCTAAGGGGCTATGATCACTAATAGACACAGCTGGCCAACACATCAGTTACCTCTGTGTAACTGAAGGGCCTTCAAAAAAGCCCACTAGCCTTCAAATACTCCTTCTTTACAGTCTGTGATACAGTAAAGAAAAACAAAGGCAGTATTTCACATTACTTCTCTAGGTTAAGATTTTAGAGAACCTGTTCTCTTCAGGTGTACCCTCTTTCCTCCAAGCAGAAGGCACTTCTAAGCACCAAACATCATCATGCCACCTCTTAATTGCCAACCCATTTCCCCTTCAGTGATTGGGACAGGCCTGTCTGCTAATTATCTAGAAAAGAAGGGCCTAGTCCTAGAAAGACAGAAAAAAAAAAAAGAATGAAATAATAGGCTAATTCAGTTATAGCAATTGGAACCAATGCCCAAACTCCATAATCTCTCTTCTTCCCATCAAAGTTTACCTGTCCTATGTCTCCCTTCTTAGGAATTTTTTGGAGTAATGCTACTGTGATAAAAAGTTATCTGAGCAAAGGCATGAATAACTAGTATTATCTTAAACTATTCCAATCCTGATTATGTCAATGAAAACAGTCATTTGTTATGTTATCAACAGAAGTGAAAAACCAGAACTCTAGATATGTGACCACATTTTTAAATTAATGTTCCACGGTTGTGTAGTGTTATAGAATGAGCTTTAAGGGGCACTTGAGTGACTCACTCAGTTAAGCGTCTGACTTAGGCTCAGGTCATGATCTCATGGCTTGAGAGTTCAAGCCCCGCGTCAGGCTCTGTGCTAACAGCTCACAGCCTGGAGCCTGCTTCAGATTCTGTGCCTCCCTCTCTCCGCCCCTCCCCCNGCACTTTAAGAGATGCCAAGTGCTTAGCACAAAGGTTTATTCTTTCACCCTCCAACTGGTAGATGTGACCGTAGTGGATGTGATTAAACTTTCTCACTTAACGGTGGGTTTTCGCAACAGTTTTTCCAGAGGTAAAAGAATAGGCATTTGATTGTAGAAGAGGGAAGGGAATGGGTCATCTCAAAGGATGCTGCCAATAATTTGACTTGAATGACATTGTAAATGGTCTTACCTAGCACTGTAATTATCCTTCACTATAGTTAATCCTGCTCATGCCACAATGCTATGCACAATTATGTTTTTCCCTGGAGGGAACACCAAGCTTTAGGATTACTGCAATATGTGGTTTGAAGTGAAATGGACAATAAGAGGAAGAGAAAAGTGAGCTCCAGTGTTCAAATGATTATAAATAATGCTTAGATGATTGGTTCAGTGCACTTAGTTTCAAAATGAATTATTTTGTATCTTGGGACTAAAGAAAGGCACTTAAGTGAAAAATCACAGGGGCAAGTTCTACATCTTGATCCAAAAGGAAGGCTTTCAAGGCACAGAGACCTGGGATCAAGCCCAGTCCTATTCAGTGTGTGACCCTACATTTTTATTTAACTTGGTTGAACCTCAGTTTCTTCAGCTGTAAAACAGGCATCTCTTTATCACAGAATTGTCATGAGTATTATGTTGCATAATGGATAAAATGAGTTTGGTAACTTGGAGGTACTTAATAAATGTTAGTTCCCCTCTCTTGTTTCTCCCTGATATGAAGTATGCATTTGAGCCAAAGGCCTGGGAACTTGGGCTATCAGAGCAAAAGGAAGCTGAGAGTTCATCTTGTTGAATTACCTCATTTTTACAGATGAGAAAACAAAAGTTCACAGAAGCTGGGTGTGCCTTACTGCTGTGTTTTGTAAAATAAGAATGGGGCTACCAATTTCTATCTCAATACTCTGAAGAAGTCTATAATTTACTCTGCATTACCCATTCCTCTCCAGATACGGAAAATGGAAAAGAGGTGCTATTCTGCAGTCTTTTCCAAGATTTTCTACTTAAGGCAGTTTTTTAGTTTAAATGGACAATTACCCACCTGCAGCCCACAACTTCCACAGCTATTTGCTGAGACAGCTCCCTAAACAGCTCACAGAATTAGTTAGGATGTGGTCAAATGGATACAATGAGGTCCTAGGATTCCTTAGATAAGAAATGACATGTGGATGGAATTGACAGAACCTGAAACTCTGCCTAAAAGTGGCAGAATATTGCAGGAGAATGATGTCTAAAGTCTGGAGCTTGAATGACTGGAAAAATGATTTTATTAACAGACCTTTGGAAATGAAGAACAAGAGTATATTCACAGTGGAGTTAGAGAAGATGATGAGTTCATTTTTGGACATGTCATGTTTGAGGTTCCAATGGAACATTCAGGCAGCGACACTCAGGGGGCAGAGTTAGAGCTAGCCATTTTGGAAATTTTGTGTTAACAGTTAATGAGATGCTTTCTCCAGGTAGACAGCCTTGAGCATAAGATGTGGTCAGTGGACAGACAGCTAGCACATTCCTGGGAAGAAAAAGAATACCACCACTTTATCCAATCTGCATGGTGAAGTCTGGTGCAAGGCTTGGTGAGCAGAGTACCAGCTAGATTACAGCTCCTCTCACCCCACACACGCACTTCCTCCAGAAGTAGTTGCAGTTGCTCTGCCAGTAGCCAGCTGGAGATGTGGGTCTGGAGTTGAGGAGAGATATCTGGACTGAAAATTGAGATTTGGGAGTCATGAGCGTATAGGTAAGAGTTGAAACTTCCCAAAGAGAATATATTGAAAGACAAAGAAGAAAAGCCTTAATGGGCATAGGTGTCTTGAGGATTTCAAGCTGTTTATCACTCTCTCCTTGTTTTCCTTCTTTCATTAGCTGAAAGAAGAAGTTATGCATATACATGGGAGAAAATTCCTTCAGGGCAGAGATAACAATAAGGAAACATTCCCTGAAGCAGGAATATGACTAGCATGTTCTAGAAAGAGCCAGGAGACTAGTGTGGCTAGAGCCAAGTGAGCAAGAGGGGAAAGTGGTTGGAGATGAGGTCAAAGTAGGTAAAAGATGAGTATTGGTGACCAATTAGATAGGATCTTGCAGGCCATTGTAAGGACTTTGCTTTTCTTCTAAGTGAAATAGGAGCCATTGGAGGATTTTGTATGGAGGAGTGACATGAGTTGTCTTATGATTCAAAAGGTTCATTTATGGTTCAGTATGGAAAATATAATGTAGAGGTATAGAGCAGGAAGAGTGAGTCTAGTGGAAGAGGCTACGATAATGATCTAGATGTGAAATCATGTTGCCTGGACCAGAGTTTTGGCAATAAAATGCCAAATGGTGAGAATTGATTAAATTCTGGATACATTTTGAAGGTAATACCAAAACAATTTCCTTATGAACTGAAC
>NW_027527433.1:120502-121509 GCF_008692635.1 Crocuta crocuta | reverse complement strand
ACTGAACGGACAGGGGGAGAAAGATTAAGAGAGAGAGGGAGGAAATGCAAGGATGTGGTTGCCATTTCCTGAGATGGGAAATACAATGGGAGAAGCAGGTATGGAGGTGAAGATCAAGAATTCCATTGTGGAAGTATGAGTCTTCAACTCAGGGAAGAGGTCCAGGCTGAGGATTTCAAATTAGGGGTCATGATTATACAGTTAGTATTTAAAGCCATAAATCTGGATAAGATCACTGAGGCAATGAGTATAGATAAAAAAGAAAAGAGTTTTGAGATGGAACCCTGGGGATTACAGGGATCAGAAGACACAGAAAGGAAGAAGAATCAACAAAGGAGAATGACCAGGAGCAGCCAGCGAAGTAGAAGGAAAACCAGAAGAAGGGTAAATCCTGGAAACCATGTGAAGAAAGTATTTTAAAGAGCATATTAGTTATGTTAATTGCTGCTGATAGGTCTAGCAAGATAAGGAATAGGAACTGATCACTTAACTAATGAAGCACAGGTCATTGGTGACTTTTACAAAGAACAATTTTGGCACAAGGGCATCTGGGTGTCTCAGTCAGTTAAGTATCTGACTTCTGCTCAAGTCATGATCTCACAGTTCATGGCCTGGGAACTACTTCGAATTCTGTGTCTTTTTCTATATCTGCCCTTCCTCCATTTGTGCTCTCTCTCTCTCAAAAATAAACATTTAAAATTAAAAAAAAAAAACAATTCTGGAAGAGTGATGGAGCAAAAAACCTGATTAGAATGAGCACATAAGAGAACTAGGAACAGCAAGTAGAGACAACTTTTTAAAGGAGTTTTGCTAAGAGATTAAGCTGAGAAATGAGGCCATGGATACAGGGTAAGTGGAGTTAAGAGGAGGGTTTGTTTGTTTTTTAAAGATATTAACATTAACAGTATGTCTATATAGTGGTAGGAATGGACCAGTAAAGAGTGAAAATCACCGATGCAGGAGATCAAGGGGAAAATTACCAGTGCAATAGCCTTGAGGCTTTTGGA
>NW_027527433.1:110406-120465 GCF_008692635.1 Crocuta crocuta | reverse complement strand
TTGCCCTGAGGCTTTTGGGATACAGTACACACAGGGGGGAGTTGGTCTTAGGAGCAGAAATGGTTCTTTCATAATAATAAGAGAGAAGAGAAAGAATATTGGTATATTTTCAGTAGGTGGGTAGATGTGGCAGTCTCTGGGAACTCTATTTTGACAGCTTCAGAAGGTCAGTGGTGGAAGGGATGTTAGGGAGGAGGGGTTAAGTGTTTGAGGAGGAGGAGAAAGTAAAAAGAATGAGAGAGTGAAGGAATGGACCAAGGAAATGAAGTGGCAGTCAGCACCAGGGGTCCAGCTGAGATGAATGGTCATGAAAATAAAGAGAACTTCATTAATAACACAAGGCTTCATCTGTATTCCATCCAGATCCCTAGACTTCACCCTTATTCCTTTCTGCTCAATTGTACAAGAAATAGGGACTGGACTGTGTCCTCAAATCGAAACCATCTCCCTTTTTTGCCTCTGAGGTGATGATCTCTTCTGCATAGCTCAAACTGAAGGAGAAGCAGCCAGTTCAAAGTGGGAAGTTAGATTTTGGAGAGGGTAACCTTGGGGTGCCTCTAGGACATCCAAGTGGTTTCAGATATAGGGCTTGGGTCAGAGCTCTGGGCTGGAGGCAGAGATTTGGGAATTGATTCTCATAGCTAAGAGAAAAATGGCATTATGCAGGGATGGAAGGGAGGATAAAGGAAAGGAAGAGGGCTCAGGACAGAGCTGTAGAGTTTGACTATACTGAAGGAGCAGGCAGGGATAATGGAAGATTTTCTAGGGAAGCAGAGGACAAGCTACCTGATGTTTACTTGACTGCTGTTAGTCAGGCAATGTTTGAAAAAAATACAGATATGGACCCCACCATATTTCATCTATTTTTCACAATGCCATGAGCTGGTTGCTGCCTCCCTGCTTTACAAATTCTCCTGTCTCTGAGGATCTCAAAGGACACATTATTCCAATGCAGTACCAGCTTGAATCATGGATGTTGGTTAAACAGGAGGAAAACAAATTAAAACCCCAATAGGTGCAGGTTACACAGGGACTCTCCCTTCCTCTCTTCTTCTGAGTCAAGCCCTGGTCCTGGGAGTTAACATCCCTTTGCATCCGTGCAGTTTTTACTTTGCAAAGAGCTTTCATGACTGTCAGCCAAACTGGATCCATACAGAACCTCAGTGATGTGGGCAGAGAAAAGATTATAACCTTCACTTCACAGGTGAAGACTCTGAGGTCCAGGCAAACAGAGATTTGCAGAGTCACCCAGCTGGTCAGTGGCAGAGCTGCATTTGGAATGCAGGTCCTCAGCCTCCAGGCCTGTTCCCCATCCCCAGCAAGGAGCTGCCTAAAGGGCTGGTATTGGGTGGCTGCACTCTGTGCTCATGAGAACATGCCAGTCATGGTTGCCAACAACTGCCTCAGCTTAAGAGTTTATTTAGAGCCTGCCATGGGTTCACTACCATGCCAGCACTTATGGGTACCTCAAACGGGGTATAGCATAGCCCCTCTCCTCAAAGAAATGACAATTTCTGCATTCACCTCCCTCCTAACCCAGTCCTGGAGCAGGGTGATGGGTAGTGAGGGCTAATGATGAATGATGGGAAGATGAGGAAAGAAAGGAAAAACTAGAGTTACTGATAAGTGTTGGGCACAGTGTGAAGTACATAGGTTATATGTATATCATCTCTATGATGTTTCTAATACATATATGTACACACACACACACACACACACACAATCCATTTCCATGGATTAATTTACTTAGCTCACTCTAATGCATGAGAGCATAAGCTCTAATGCAAGAGCTTATAACAGTGTCCACACTGAGTGAATGTTAACTATTCCTCCTTCTCCTCCGGCTCATTATTATTATTTTTTTTTTTAGTTTGAAGGCTACTTTTATTTATTTTTATTTTTTTTTACAAATAGTTTATTGTCAAATTAGTTTCCACATAACACTCAGTGCTCATCCCCACAAGTGTCCTCCTCCATGCCCATCCCCCCTCCCCCCCACATCCATCAGTCCTCAGTTTTTGTCTCCTCCTGCTCATTATTATCAGCAGATATATTTCAAAGTTTGGGTACCTGCAGTGTGTGTGGAGTTTTTTACAGAGGAAGGTGGGAAGGCTCCAATCAAGAATTTGATTTATCTCAATAACCCAGTAGGTACCTGGAGCTGAATAAACTGCTGAGCTTTGCTTGGCCATGGTACATCTCATTACACACCAGCTTAAAAATACCAAACTCATAGAGTTGTTGAATTTCCAAATATTCATTATTATTATTGTTATTGCTGCTGTTGTTATTATTATTAGTCATCTTTATTTTTCCTGTATTCTCCCCCGGACACCATGGTTTCAGCCAGATACCTAACATTAATCTTACCCTGCCACCTCTCCCTTTACTGTCTACAGATGTTCAAATCTCTTGCTTCACTGAGAACACCAAGGTCATCAAGGGAGACTTTCCTATCCAGCAACTACTCCCACTGGTGACCCTTTTTCTCTAGTTCCAAAGACTAAGCTATCACACCTCCTGTCCAAGACTGACTCACCCACTTGGATCCTATTGCCCCCTCTGTTCTCAGGGACACCACTGTATAAAGCCTCCTTCCCTCTCATCCTCAACCTCATTCTCTCCTGCTGATTCTTTTCCCACAGCCTCGTGGCATGCTCAAGTCTCTTCCACATTAAACAAAATTGAAAACTCTTCTTAACCTACAACCCCTTCTAGCTGGCATCCTCTTGCTTTCTCTTCTTTCCCAGCTATGCTCCTTGAAATGATAGTCTACACTCACCATTCTAATACTATGATTTCCCATTAATACCTCAACTACTTGCAAATTGGCTTCACAGTTCCACTAACATTGTTCTCCCTGAAGTCACCAATGATCTTCATAATTCCAAATTCAATTGATACTCACCTGTCATTTTAATTGATCTCTCTGTTCCATCTGACATTACTGCCTACTCCTTCCTTAAATATCTCTCTCCTCTCTTGATTTCTATGAAATCATTCTCTCCTACTTTCATTCCTTTTCCGGCCATACATCCTTGGATTTCTATTCTAGATTCTCTTGCCGTGCTCAAACCTCAAATATTGTTGTGCTCCAAGACTTCCACCTTTGACCTCCCTGGGTGATCATTTCTGAACCCAAGGCCTCAAAACCCTATGCTTCTCTCTACCACTGCATTTAGCCCCCTATTTCAGAAGTGTCTTCCTATCTGTCTATAATGTCCTTGAGATCAGATCCCATGCCCTGTTCAGTCATATTCTCAGTGCTTTGTACAGTGCCTGGTATGTTATGGACATTCCATCAATTTGTTTCATAAATGACTTAAAGCTAAGGTTTGTTAGGTTTTACCAAATTGTGAGTCCCCCACGATCTGTTGCCAGGGTTACAATTTACATTTTACGTCAAGTAACCACTCAATGTTTGTTGCGAATGAGGCTAGATAAGCCCCTTAGCCTGCCTGTGCCTCAAGTCAAAGTTGCTTAGTTAAAAGTAGATATTCATGGGGTTTTTTATGATCCTGAGGCCCAAATCTGTAAGAACTCACTGTGATTGCATTTAGACTCAGCAAAATGTAAGTAAAATGATATATCACGTATAGCTGGATTGAAGCAAGAAAAATGGGTCTTAAATCAATGGGAGAAGAGAGGTCTTATGTCTATATGCTCATTTTCTTCAGACTTACAGAGACTCATTTGCCTAGATATGTAAAGACAGTAACATCAATGACAGGATATAATAAAGATGGTGATTATGTTAATTTGGCTATTTGTATATTCAACTTTGGTGTTAAAGAAATTTGCCTTACAGGACCAAACCATCCCTTTCAGAACCATTATCAATACTCTNAAACACAGGAAGCTAATACAAATCTTTCTTTCTGAATTAATTGCACATTACTGCAATCCTTTTCCTGTGCACTTATTTCTCAATTGCAGACTAAAAGGCCTCCATGAGCTGACAGAGAAGAATTCAAAAGGGCAGCAGGGCCTCCCTGAAATTCCAAATATCATAGAAGATGAACCAGTCTTAGAAGCTGTACTTGCTTCCAACACCCAGATCCATTTCCTTCAAGGACTCCTGTGAGCTGGTGCTGATATGCATGGATGAGTTAGATACTATAACCAACAGCCCTAGATAAATTATTCTTCTTTCCAGCAAGCTGACATTTTGTACCCTACCGGAAAAAAAGCTCAGATCTTTCCATCCAAGAGAGTCGGAAGACAGGATTTTCTCTACCTCAAACTTCAAAAATTGGCCTTATCAGGATAAAAAGCTCAGATCATGAGGAAAAATCAAACAGGCATTCCAAAGCAGAAAGCATCTGTCTAGCCCACCAAAGTTCCTTTGATAATAATCCAATATTAACCACCTTAGAACATGTTTCCCAATCACATAGCTAGAGATTCCATGTTACTATATTCTTAGTAATCAAGAAAGTCCTGGGTGGGTATGATCTTAACCATGATCTGGTTAAGTACTCTGAAAAGACAGACAGAAACAGAGGAAAGAGCTCTTGACAATTGCTTTAATTGCCAAGGTAAAAAATATGAGTCACTCTCATTGTCACTACCACTTGTTTCTTGAAATTGAGATTAGAATTGCTTGCCTTATGTTCCAATGGGGATTCTAAGGCATACAGAGTCTATATGTTATAGCAAAGAGTCAGATATCTGAGTGACACTGTATTGTATATCCCTGGTAGTTTCATTACATAATGTCTAAGAATAAGTTCTCCAATAAATATGAAATGGTTATTAGGTGTCAGACACTGTGCCAAAAGCTTTAATACATTATTTTATTCAATCCTTGAAATATATCTAGGAAGTAGCAATTATTATTATCATTATGAGTTTACAAATGAGGAAACCATCAGCTTCCTTCTTATTAGAAACTCTAATGGAAGTAAAGATTCTATTGAGAACAGGACCAAACAAAACCCTGTAAGATTTCTAAGAAAAGGACTTTAAACTTTAAAGTACCACTGAGAGGTATAAAAGAAAACTTGTACATCTAGAAAGATACACTGCTCTTGAATATGAAAACTCAATATTGTAGGATAACAACTAACATTTATTAGTCAAAAGTTTGTCTATTCACTTGTGATCCATATGAAAATACCAATAGTACTTTTGGGATTTAGATATGCAGCTATTAAGTTCATGGGGAAAAAATAAACAAGTAAGAAGAGCCAGAAAAATGCTCAAAAATATATTATAAAGCTATGGTAATTATACACTGGCTAATAAGAAAACAAACTGATCAATAGAACCGAACAAAGTATTCAGAAAGAGCACCTATATACAGTTAGGAGTTTTGTGCAATACAGATGATATTTAAAATCTGTCAGGAAACTAACTAGTCAATAACTGATGTTATTGAATTGATGACTGATAACTGATATTATCAATTGTTATTAAATTGGCTGACTTCCTACTCAAAAATATATACCAGATAGTAAAAGATTTAAATATAAAAAATAAAATGACAAAAATGCTAAGTGAAAATATGACAAGATATTTATAAATTAATCTAACATTGAGGAAGGCCTTTCCAAGCAACACATAAAAGGTAAGAGTTATGCAGGAAAAGACTGATAAAATTCGATACTGAAAAAATTTTAATTTCTGACTGCAAAAACTATTCTAAACATTCAAAGAAAAATAAAGCAATATTTACAGCATGGGATAAAGACCCAATTTCATTTATATATAAAGGGTTCTTAAAAACCTATAGTAAATACTAACGCTTGAATTAAAAATGGACCAACAACATGGACATGCAGTTCACAGAATAATTTTTAAATGGCTTTTAACTTTATAGTTAACTTCACCCATAATTAAATGTATATTTTTAATTAATAGATTCCATTTTCTAGAGCAGTTTTATGATTAAAACAAAATTGAGTGGAAGGTACAGAAAGTTCCTATATATCCCCTGTCCCCATATATGCACAGTCTCCCCCACTATTGATATCCTCCACCACAGGGGTACATTTGTTACAATCAATGAGACCACATGGGTACATCATAATCACTCATCATTCAAAGTTTACATTAGGTTTCACTCTTCATTTGTGTAACCTATGGGTTTGGACAAATGCATAATGACATATATCCATCATTATGTTGCCATAGAGAGTATTTTCGCCGTCCTAAAAATCCTCTTTGCTCCATCTAGTCATCCTTTCTCCCCAACCCCCAACTCCTAGCAAACATTGATCTTTTTATTGTCTCTATAGTTTTGCCTTTCCATTATACTATATGTCTTTGCATTATACAGATGTATTATGACATATACCCACCATTGTAATGAAATGAATTTTTTAGTCAGAATATTTTTAACAAACAAAAGAGAAGACTACAAAGAGCTTTATGCTAATTAAACTTAGGGAAAATTGTCTCCAAACCAACCAATAGAGAAACAGAAAACCTGAAAAGCTCTACAATTACTGTTTAAAAATTGAATAAATAGTTAAGAATCTCTCTCAACCAAATTTCAAAAAGCAAACTTTCAAAGAACATATAATGCTCCAGGAAAAAAGCATTCAATGCTTTAATGAGCCTAGTTTAGTTTTGACATCAAAAGCAGGAAAGGAGAAAGCAAAAATGAACAATTACAGGCTAAGCTCAATTATGAACATAAACACAAAAACACTAAGTAAAATATTACAAAACCAATTCATCTATACATCACATTACAACCAAGTTTGGTATATCTGAAGACTATAATGATGGTTTAGCATTCAAGAAAAAAACATATTCTGTCTTTTACATTACAAGATCAAACAGAAGAATAATTTGATGAAATGCAGGAAAAGTTTTTGATAAATATCAACATATTTTCAGCATAAAAACTGTCAGAAAACAGAATAAAAGTTAATTTTCTAAAAGGCAGAACTATGGAGATAAGTAAAAAAAAAACCTAACTGTTTGCCAATGTGTATGTATGTGCGGTGCTGGGAGGAAATGAATACAGCACAGAGAATTGGGGAGGGGCAATGATATCATATTACTCTATGATATTATAATGATGGATGTATGTCACTATACATTTGTCACTGTACACCCATAGAATGTACAACACCAAGAGTAAATCCCTCAGGTAAACTATGGACTTTGAGTGATTGTGATGTGTCAGTGTAGGTCCATCCTTTGTAAGAATTGCACCATTCTGGTGAGAAAGGTTGATAATGGGGATATTATGGAAGTGTAGGTGTGGGGGGATGTATCAGAAATTTCGGTATCTCCCTCTCAATTTTGTTGTAAATTTAAACTACTCTAAAAAAGTACAGTCTTCTTAAAGAGCTGATTTCCTTAACTTAATGAAGGCTAGCTACTGGAAAATATATAACAACCATAATTGGTGATACTTTTGAAATGTTTGCTTTAATATCAAAAACAAGTAAAGAATTCTTACTTNCCCCCCAAAAAATCAACTTATAAAGCTATAATTATTTTCAGTTTTTTTATTTAGTAAAATTAACATGATGTTGTATAAACTTATTTTTTATTTTATTTACTTCATTTCAAATTCCAGTATAGTTAACTTACAGTGTTATATTGGTTTCGAGTGTACAATATAGTGATTCAACACTTCCATACATCATCAGTGCTCATCATGACAAGTGCACTCCTTAATCCCCATCATCTATTTCACCTGCACCACACCCACCTCCCTTCTGAAAACATCAGTTTTCTCTCTATATTTAAGAATCTGTTTCTTAATTTGTTCCTATCTTCTTTTCTTTGCTCATTTTTAAAATGACTTAAATTCCTCATATGAGTGAAATTATATGGTATTTGTCTTTCTCTGATTGACTTATTTCATTTAGCATTTTACTCTCTAGCTCTATCCATGTTATTGCAAAAGTCAAGATTTTGTTCTTTTTATGGCTGAATAGTCTTCCATTATAAATATATACCACTTTTTACTTATCCATTCATTTATTGATTGATGGACATTTGGGTTGCTTCCATAATTTGGTTATTGTAAATAACCCTGCAATAAACATAGGGGTGCATATATACCTTCGAATTAGTGTTGTTGTTTGGCAAATATCCAGAAGTGTGATTACCGGATCATAGGGTAGTTCTATTTCTAACTTTTTGAGTAACCTCAATACTGTTTTCCACAATGGCTACATAAGTTGGCATTCTCACCAACAGTCCAAGAGGGTTTCTTTGTCCCTACATCTTCACCAACACTTCTTTCCTATGTTGTTCATTTTAGCCATTCTGACAGGTTTGAGATATCTCATTTGCATTTCCCTGATAATGAGTGATGTTGAGCATCTTTTCATTTGTTTGTTGGTTGTATGGATGTCTTCTTTGGAGAAATGTCTGCTTATTTCTTCTGCTCATTTTTTTAATTGGATGAATTGTTTTTTGTGTGTTGAACTGTATAAATTCATATATTTTGGATACCACCCCTTTATTGGACATGCCATTTGCAAACATCTTCTCCAATTCAATTGGTTGACTTTTAGTTTTGTTTATGGTTTCCTTCAATGTGTAAATTTAAAGTGTACAACATGTTACTTTGTTACATTTGTTTTATTTTTTTAAAAAATTTTACTGTTTATTTTTGAGAGAGAGACAGAGTGTTGGTGAGGGAGGGACAGAGAGAGAGGGAGACAGAATCAGAAACAAGCTCCAGGATTCCATACTGTCAACTCAGAGCCCAATGTGGGGCTCGAACTCAGGAACCATGAGTCATGACCTGAGTCAAAGTCAGACACTTAACCAACTGAGCCACACAGGTGCCCCACTTTGTTACATTTATATATTGTAACATGATTGCTGCTGTAGCAATATTTATCACATTACATAATTATAGTAAAATATGGTTGTCTATGTTCAGTGTATCATGCATTACATCTCTTTGGCTCATTTACTACTCTTTGCAAGTTTGTACCCTTAAAAAGTATCAGTCTCTTTTTCCTACCTCATCTCCGGGTAACTGTCATTTTACTCTCTTTCTTTATAGATATTTTTCAAAAGAGGACATCAAAATGGCCAACAGGCATGTGAAAAGATGATCAACATGACTAATCATCAGGGAAATGCAAACCAAAACCACAATGAAATATCTACTCACATCTATTAGAATGATTGTGTTCAAAAAGGTGAGACAACAGGTGCTGGTAAGGATGTGGGGAAAAGGGAATGCTTATACACTGTTGGTGGGAATACAAATAGGTCCAACCACTATAAAAAACAACGTGGAGTTTCCTCAAAAAATTAAAAACAGATCTACCATATGGTCCAACAATTCCACTTCTGGATATATACCCAGAGGAAATAAAAACAGAATTTTGAAGAGATATCTGTATCCCCATGATTATTGCAACATTATTTGCAAAACCTATACATACCAAAACAACCTAAATGCCCATCAACAGATGAATGGCTAAAAAATATGTGCTGTATATACACAATGGGATACTATTCAGCCATGAGAAAAAAAATCATTATTTTTTGTGTATTGGTACAAGAATAGACATATAGAACAATACAATGTAACAGATGAATCAGAAACAGACCTACTTTACATATCTGAGCTTTGCATATGACATAGATTCCATTATAATTTAATTAAAGATGGGATAAACTAGTTAATAAATTTTGTCAGGCAACCAGCTATCTATATGAAAAAAGATAAAATTAGATTCCTACTTCATCTGGCTGAATTAGAGTTAAATATGAAAAGCAAAACCCTAAAACTTTCCAAAGGAAAGAAGGAAGAGCTTTGATATTTGGGGTAGACAAAATATCTTAAAAACTCACTGAAAAATGCAGATCATAAATGAAAAGACTGCTAAATTTAACTACATTGAAATTAAATTTTTCTTTTTTTTTGCTTTTCAAATTTTTAATTAATTCTAGTTAGTTAACATATAGTGCAATATAGGTTTCAGATGTAGAATTAAGTGATTCATCACTTACATACAACACAGTGTTCATCACAAGTGCCCTTTTTAATGCCCATCACTCATCTAGTCCATCTCCTACCCATCTCCCTCCATCAGCCCTGTTTGTTCTCTAAACTTAAGTCTTTTA
>NW_027527433.1:108455-110260 GCF_008692635.1 Crocuta crocuta | reverse complement strand
GCCATGTTTGTTCTCTAAAATTAAGTCTTTTATGGTTAAAAAAAATAGAGCTAAATTTTCTACATAACAAAAGACACCATAAACAAGATGAAGATGCCAGACACAAACTGGGAGAAATATTTCTAATGAATACAGTCAACAAAGGTTTTTTTAAAATGCAGAGTATAAATAAGTTAAATAAATTAATATAGAGAGGGCANAGGGCAAACCACCCCAAAGAAAATTGTTAATAAAATATGTACACGCATTTCACAAAAGAAACCCAGATGGTTAGTAAGTGTGGTAAAACATACTTGATCTCACTAACAATCAGCAAATGCAAGTTAGAATAATAAAGGACCATTTTATTCTCTTTAGAATGACAAAAAGGAATAAATTTAATTAGTATCTAGCAGGGGTGGGACTAGGGTGAGGTAAGTGAAGCACTCTCCTCAAGTACAAAATATAAGGGAACACACAAAAAAAACCTCACTAGTCAAGATAAGATTTTAGAAACTAAAAATTAATGAGAAAAAAATCCAATGATGAACAAAGTATCAAAGTTTCAAATAAAGACAGGATCTGACCATGCACTTGCATGATTAATTTCATTTGCCTTAACCCTAATGCTGGTGGTGGATCAAGGACTGCTAAAGATTTGGGAAAATTGGACATCTTATGTATTTCTGATAGAAATACAAATTTGTACTATTCTGGAGAGTGATTTGATAATACTGAAGATGCCGCACCCTGTATATACCACAGTAATTCCAGTTCTAAGATTCTATCTTAAAGAAACTCTGACACTAAGGCACAAGTGTACAAGGGTGTGCTCTGTGGCACTGTTATAGGAGGAAAAATGGCAATCATCGACAAAGATCCTCTCCTTGGCCAAACTCTAGCCAGGTTCCTCTGAGCCCCTTCTTAACTAGGCCTCAACCTTGGCATATAAAGACTAGCTTGAACAAAAACATTAACATACTTTCTAATAGCTCAAAGCCACATGCCTAAGGTGAGGTTCCCTTAAAGTGCCTTCCTGGGAAAAATCAAGTCCACCAAAAGAATTGACTGTTCCAGCCAACATCTGAAGATAGAGTCCTGTCTCCCAGTCTCTGTGGGAGGGTAGGAGCCTAACTTCAATAAGGGCCAGGTAGTAAATCCAGGTGGATTTCACATGGACAAACACCCCTCCCACTTTTTAAAAAATGTTTATTTATTGAGACAGAGAAAGACAGAGAGAGAGAGAGAACAGGCATGCACAGGGAGAGGTGGCAGCGGGGGCAGGGGGATGGGGTGGAGAAATTCCCAAGCAGGCTCCACACTCAGTGTGGAACCCAATTGCAGCTCCATCCCGTGACCCTGGGAACATAATTTGAGCCAAAATCAAGAGTCGAAGGCTTAGCCAATTGAGCCACCCAGGCACCCCTCTCCCACCCAAAATTTAATCTTTCACTTCCCTGACTCTATTAAGCCCTTATACCCCTCCCTATTCCCTCATTTTCCCTTTAAAACTCTATCACCTCAGTACTAATCAAAGTTGTGTTCACTTTTTACTGGACGCTTCTTCCTATTGCAATAGTATGTTATTGATTAAAGTCCATACCTATCACTTTAATTAGTTTCNTGTACATTTATCCATATAAACCTCAAACATAATTTTGAATAAATAAAAGCAAGTTTCATAAACCTCAAAAATAATTTTGAACTAAAAAAGCAAGTTGCATACAATATGATACCACTAAATAAAGCTTAAAAACACACATAAATGCTACATATTAATGTGGGTGTATACATCATATATAAGCATATACACACATATATAGAAT
>NW_027527433.1:107371-108257 GCF_008692635.1 Crocuta crocuta | reverse complement strand
TCACATAAGTGTCCGACTTCGGCTCAGGTCATGATCTTGGGTTTCTTGAGTTCAAGCCTTGCATGGCTCTCTGTGCTGATAGCTGGGAGCCTGGAATCTTCTTTGGATTCTATGTCTCTCTCTCTCTCTGCCCTTCGCCCACTCACACTCTTTCTTTTTCTCAAAAATAAATAAACATTAAAATTTTTAATTAAAAAAATAGAAAGAAGGAGAGATGTGCAGAAAATAAGGTAAAATATTTGCATCTATTTAATTGTTGCTGTGTATATAATACTATTTTCTGTGATATGTGTGTGCTTGAAATTTTCAAAAATAAAAATGAAAATGAATGATCATCCAGTTTTCACCCTTTAGATTAGCATAAATGAAAATTTAATAATGCACAGCACAGAGAGGGTGTGAAGAAGCAGGTAATGTTACGCATTGGAGGTGTGAGCACAGATTAATGCAGCCTCTTGAGACACCAGTTGTGCAGTATCTGTTTAATTAAGAGTGCCTCCTCTCTTTAACCTGGCCAATATATTTTAAGAATATATTTTCATNCATGTGACAGAATAGTATTCAACTATGAAAAAGTGCCAGATTGATCTGTATGTAGCAGGGGTCGGCAAAGTACAGCCCACAGAACATATCTGGCTTTGCACAGTTTTCGTAAATAAAATTTTATTGGAACACAGTCGTGCCTGTTTGTTTTTTATTGTGTGCCTATGGCTGCTTTCATGCTACAACAGCAGAATTCAATAGTTGTGACACAAACCATATGGCCTGCAAACTTAAAACATTTACTATTTGGTCTTTGCAGAAAGTTTGCTGATCCCTGGAACATGCTGATATGGAAAATCTTCAAATATGTTGATCAGCATTCACAAATACGTATAGAACCTCC
>NW_027527433.1:106310-107301 GCF_008692635.1 Crocuta crocuta | reverse complement strand
ATTTTTTCAGGCCCTAAAAAAAACCAAGCAAAACTGCCTTCCTTCCTAGAAATTATATTCCATTGGAATTATTACATGTGAAGGACAAAATAGAGACAAATGTATATTGTATGTTATCATTTGTATTTTTAAGTGTACACTTACTTACACAGAAATAGAATATTTTTGAAGGGATTTACAAAAAAATGGCAACAGTGATTGCTTCAGGATAAAGGTAGTAAGAGATAATATAACAATGGAATGAAATTTACTGGTCATTGTTAAAAATTTTGTGATGTTTAGATGAGTATATATTACACACACACACACACACACACACACACTCAAAAGATAGCCTGAAACAAGCAAAATGAAATTCTGTCTGTAAGTTAAAAATGCCATTGCATATGTTCTGAATGAAGAGAAATTCACTTAAGCAGCTGTTCATGTAAAAAACACTCAGGCACTTTCATTAACGATAGGCTAAAAATGAGCCAATCATATGCCATGGTTGCCACTCATGGTTGCCATGATTGTTCCACTTTACTATATAATTGCCTCAACCATACCTGGAGTACTATGCTCATTTCATCTTTGTAAGTGAGGAGAGATTCTCACTTCATCTAGGGGAGAGTATCCAGGAGAGAGGAAAGGAACCGTGAAATAGCTGAGAAAGATTAGTTTCAAAAAGGAAGACTTAAGGAATAAGAGAACTATCTACAAACATGTGAAGGCAAGAGGGGTTACACTTATTTTATATATGTCCAAATAGCAATATTAGGACCTCCACAATCATATGAGTTAAAGGAAGCAAGTTTTGGCTCAGTATGAAAATGTTCTAACAGTTTGGTTGTGAAGGGAGAGCAGAGTGGAAGGAAATTAATATTTACTGTCTACAGCATGCCAGACTCACTGCATACCTAATACTAATCTTCACAGCAATCCCACAGGGAAGGCATTATTATCTGTTTTCCAGAAGAAAAAAATGGAGTCTCAGAAACATTGAGTAACC
>NW_027527433.1:104492-106163 GCF_008692635.1 Crocuta crocuta | reverse complement strand
ACTGAGTAACCTCACCTAATACTGTACAGTTAGTAGCAGCAGGGCAAGGATTTGCACCCAACTTTATAACGTGCTCCTAACTTGGTCTATACATCTCATCCTGTCCTTCCAATAATAATGGAGCCAGAATGCTCTCTTTTTTAAAAATGTTTAAATGTTTATTTATATCCGAGAGAGAGAAAGAGACAGTGTGAGCAAGGGAGGGTCAGAGAGAGAGAGGGAAATACAGAATCTGAAGCAGGCTCCAGGCTCTGAGCTGTCAGCACAGAGCCCGACGCGGGGCTCGAACCCACAAACCGTGAGATCGTGACCTGAACTGAAGTCGGACACTTAACTGCCTGAGCCACCCAGGCGCCCCTAGAATGCTCTCTTTAAGACATAAATTTGATCATGTTACTTCCCTGCTTAAATTTCTTGGCTTCACTTAAAAGGCCCTCCATGACCTGGCCCTTACTTACCACTCTCTAACCGCTTAATACTTGGAACTGCAACGTAGCCACGTGGAATATCTTTAAATTACTCAAGTACACATACGGAAAAAAAGTGTTTTAATGGAAAACCATGCATTTTCTACAATATACTTTTCTGGGTTATCAGATTCTATTCCTGTTCATTATCTTTGATCCATTTTGCAATTCATTGCTAGTTGTAGATCCGGAGGGACATGTAAGTTATGTCCCATCCAGCAGTGATTTAGCTGACTCCTCTCCACCCCTGTGAAATCAGCAGTTTTCTCTTTATTTGCAGTTTATCTCAATATTTCTTTACTCCATACAGATCTGTGCTGTTTTGATACCAGTTACATCTGCCTGGTTAGCTCATATCATATGAGTACAATAAATTGTTAATACACATTCATATTTATACCTGCAGAAGCATCATGATTTTACCTTTTTTCTAAACATTATTTTTTAACATATGCCATGCTCTCTCTTTCCTTGATTATTTTTTGCCTCATAGCCTTCATATAGTCTGTTCCTTCTATCTAGAATAGATACCTTATTCCATTTTCTTCTGTTGCTGGTGAAGGGTTCATAAAATATCTGTTGACTGAAAGCAACAGTGGGGTTAGATGGAAGAAACCAGCCAACCAATCCAGATCTGCCTGACACCAAAGCTGTTGTTTTTTTTTCCAAAAGGTTGCTGCCTTTCACATCTTGCACATGATCTAAATGGTCTACCTCAAAGTAATGAACTCCCTGCCACTGGAAGTATTCAAGTTGAGCCTGGGTTATACCTCATTAAGGATACAGTATGATGGAACTTTGGCATTGAGAATATTCTGACATTTGTTAAAACAGCAATGAAGACTTTATTCAATAAGTGGGAAAGATTGAGCTGAATTCTGGCTACAGCAAAGAGAGCAAGGTATTTATAGCCAATTGGCAGGGTGAGGGGGTCAATGGATGGAAAATTACTAAGAAGGAATATTAAAGGTAGAGGGGTTCTTACTAAATTGGCCTTACAAGATTCTTTATTAAGGCAGGCCAAGGACTTATACATCAAGAATGAGGGATAATCAGATCTCAAGGGTAATTAGGTATCAAGAGTGGGAGGATTACTTACTTAGCAGGATTCTTTGCTAAGACAAAGCTGAGCAGGCTTAAGACAGGCCAGGCTTCAAAATCAAGCCCTACTCAAGAAGAGGACTTAGAGGAGCCTGACTATGTA
>NW_027527433.1:101189-104367 GCF_008692635.1 Crocuta crocuta | reverse complement strand
TATGTAAGTACTATATTAGAGCCAAAACCTAAATC
Source organism: Crocuta crocuta (assembly GCF_008692635.1). Classification (NCBI taxonomy): domain Eukaryota; kingdom Metazoa; phylum Chordata; class Mammalia; order Carnivora; family Hyaenidae; genus Crocuta; species Crocuta crocuta. The sequence continues at coordinate 104,332 of NW_027527433.1, read as the reverse complement.
TTATGTTTGTGAACACTTAAATAAGCCTAGGATGAAAGGAGCTCCACCTCTGGAAGTTTTCCTCAGGACCCTGATACCAGCCCACGTGGCCTTTTTGGCTTTGGCCTATTAAGTTACAAGCAAAATCTAGCAAGAAAGCATAAAGATGACTGTGATTTCTAAAGTGCTCTGGATGGCTTCCCACTGTGAAATTCTTAGGGAACAGCCCCATGCATTTTTTTATACAAATAGTTTATTGTCAAGTTGGTTTCCATATAACACCCAGTGCTCATCCTCACAAGTGCCCTCCCTCATGCCCATCACCCCCCTCCCCCCCTCNTTTTCTTTTGTTGATGTGATATATCACATTGATTGATTTGCAAACATTGAACCAGCCCTGTAACCCAGGAATGAATCCCACTTGATCATGGTGGATAATGCTTTTTATGTGCTGTTCAATTCGATTTGCAATTATCTTGTTGAGGATTTTTGCATTTGTATTCATCAAGGATATTGTTCTGTAGTTCTCCTTTTTTGCTGGGTCTGTGTCTGGCTTGGGAATCAAAGTGATGTTGGCATCATAAAATGAGTCCGGAAGTTTTCCTTCGATTTCATTTTTTGGAATCGCTTGAGAAGAATGGGTATTAATTCTGTTTTAATTGTCTGGTAGAATTTCCCAGGGAAGCCATCTAGCCCAGGGCTCTTATTTATTGGGAGATTTTTGATAACTGATTCAGTTTCCTCACTTGTTAGGGGTCTGTTCAGGTTTTCTATCTCTTCCTGTGTGAATTTTGGTAGTGAGTATGTGTTTAGGAATTTGTCCATTTCTTCTAAGTTGTCCAGTTTGTTGGCATATAGTTTTTCATAGTATTCCCGGATAATTGCTTGTATTTCTGAGGGGTTCGGTGTAATCAGTCCGTTTTCATTCATGATTTTGTCTATTTGAGTTCTCTGTCTTTTCTTTTTGAGAGAAGCCTGGTTAGAGTTTGTCAATTTTGTTTATTTTTTCAAAAAACCAACTCTTGGTTTCATTGATCTGTTCAACTGTTTCTTTGGTTTCTATATTTTTTATTTCTATGGCAAACAGCACAAGTGCAACCAGTTAAATGATATGCTCACCTACTACAGGGACCCAAGCTTTGCACCTCAAGAGACAGAAACCAAATTAATAGCAGAGTAGAAGGAACGACTTCCCATTAAAAGCTTCAAAGTGGCTGAAAACCTTTTCATATCTATTTTTCTACATCAAGCATGGAGTAATTCCACCATTAGAGTCATTCCTTTGGGATGAAGTGTTAACTCCCAAAGTGTATATAAAATAGGACATTGGAAGGATAATCTGTTAGCTCTCAATAACCAGCTCTATGACTTTGGTTGCAGTAATTTCCATCTCTGGGCTCTGGGATCACCAAGGTCAAAAATAAAAGGTCTAGGCCAAATCTCATCCAGCTCTGATATTCAATGTTCCTATGTTTCTTTAGCCCAGGAAGGCACTTACTATCAGCTAGGAAGAGCTATTTAATTAGCAGGGTTCAGAATAGTAAATTGTGATAGAGGATAGGGAGAGAGAAATACACAAGGGGGAGATATTACATGGAGCCAACCAAGTCTCGCAGGGGCACTATAGCCAGGGGACTTGGGCAGCTATGGGACAGAACCAGCAGGAAATATTGGGCACACTAATTACAAATTTTACTTACTACATAATTTTGCAAAGCACAGGCTCCACCTTCCATGTTCACACACAGATAGATGTATACACACAGTCCCTCTCTCACAGTCTCTGTCTCTTCAAATAGAATAGTTCACAATAGACACTACCTGTTATTTCAATAATCAAGCTGACATTGGAGGTTATAGAGCAAACACTCCCCAAACTCATGTTAGCATACCAGGTTCTTGTTAAGAGACTGAGCTTAGAGAATAATGAGCTCATAGCTTAGGAGAAAGCTTCTTCTTTTTTAATTGCTTTCCTTTATTTAACGACATGACCCTTTGTAGGACCTGGAATAATTGGGCGAGGTAATATGGTAGAAACCAGTTTATTTTAAACTCAGTTAATTTTAGGTGGATTTCACTGCACCTAGCAATGTTATTTATCTTCATGACAAAAAGGGAAACAGCTGATGGTATGGAAAAAGTTCCACTTAAATCATCTCCGAGAGCTCAAATGGCGGAGAGTTCAGAGATTAATCTGTCTCTCTGGGAGTTCTCTGGTTGATACTAACCTTCCATGTTTCAGTGTATCTCATTTTCATAAGGTTCAAGACACATTTTTAAAAAAATATTTTTATTTATTTCTAGGAGAGAGAGAGAGAGACAGCGCGAGCATGGGAGGGTCAGAGAGAGAGGGAGACACAGACTCCAAAACAGGCTCCAGGCTCCGAGCTGGCAGTCAGCACAGAGCCCGACGCGGGGCCCGAACCCACGAACCGCGAGATCATGACCTAAGCGAAAGTCGGACGCTTAACCGACTAAGCCACCCAGGCGCCCCTCAAGACACATTTTTTATTAGAATGCTTTACAACTTCACCAAGTAAATCCTTTGAAATAAAAGTGTACCTCTTTTTCTCTTAAGCATTGGGACACTTTTTAAAATAAAGCTGTATATCTGTTTTAGAATGAAAAGCTATTTCATCCTGGCTTATTACCCCCAGGTATTTGAGGGATAGAGACTGGGGATTATGGCTATCAACCTTTTAGAAGTGAGTGCCAGCCTGCAAGGTCAATATGGAGTCATTTCTAATCATTTATCCTTGATTCTAACACATACACCCACACACATATTATATTATCTATGTAAGTGTGAAAAATTGTCAGTGATAGTCAAAACTAAACTTATATAAAACTTGGTTGGATCAAGACTTAATTAATTTACTTTAAACATTGTGAACATTGGAAAATTCCCTTAGTAAATTTTCAAATGGCCTGGTGTGCAGTACTGTTTTTGGAAAATATTAAACAGGGCCCACACCACAAACACAGAATATCTTTCATCTTTTTACACATGGCCACTGAAGGAAGGAAGAAGAGGAAAGTGAAAGAAAAGGTAGGAAGGAGCAGAAAGGAGGAGGCAAATTCAGAAAAGACAGAAAGAGAGGTTGATGTGGGTCAAAGCACCAAGAAATAAAGATCTAACATTCTGACTTTTATTTCTAAGTTAA
>NW_027527433.1:99798-101148 GCF_008692635.1 Crocuta crocuta | reverse complement strand
CCTGACTTTTTTTAAGAAAATAATACAATCAGTTCTATTTCACCAGTAGGTAAAATGGATAAAATTTAATTTCTATTTAAAGTACAGCAGTGTGGGCACTTCTAAAATATGTCTTTTTTCTCACCTAAGGAGCATCCATAAGTGAAACTCTGTAGCTGAAAGTAGTCTTTTTGAGGATTAAATGAGTTGTTATATGTAAAGCACCTAGATCAATGTCAGGTACTTAGTAAATACTAAATATACAGTAGCTATTATTACTACATCATCATAGTCCACATCACAGCTATCATCATCCTTACATTTTGCCAAGGTAAAGAACTTGAATGGGAAGCCACTCCTCTCTTGTTATTTTTTAAATACATCCACAAAATTTTTTATTTTTTTTTATGTTTTATTTATTTCTGAGAGAGACAGACAGCGTGAGCAGGGGAAGGTCAGAGAGAAAGGGAGATACAGAATCCGAAACAGGCTCCAGAAGGCTCCAGACTCTGAGCTAGCTGTCAGCACAGAGCCTGACGCGGAGCTCGAACCCACGAACTGTGAGATCATGACCTGAGCCGAAGTCGGACGCTTAACCGACTGAGCCACCCAGGTGCCCCCACAAAATATTTTAAATGTCATGTTTGTGCTCCAAACTACACACATAAGTAGGATGATCCTATGAAGTCTGACCAATGGGCTAAAGATAAAATAAGCTGCATATGTGACTTTTCCCCTCTGGGGGCTAAATGTTCCTCAAGCATTTGATGACCAATTGCATTTTTCTTTTGCAACTTTAAATGTTTTGCCACCTAGACATAGCAATGCTTTTGCTTACTCTTTCTCCTGAGAGATCCGCACACAGAGGGCAAATTACCAATTACCGCATTATCACTGAACTCCACTGAAGCCCCCATATGCATGTGGCATTATCCTAGCCACTGTGCACACAATACAGCAATGCAATCTCTGCCCTGTGAACATTTATAGCAGTGACACCCACAAATATAAGTGATACACAGGCTGGATCACATAACATTCCTGTTGATCTGTTGGCCAGTCAATTCAGCCAGAAGAGCATCAAAAGAGCTGATTGTAGTCCCATACAGTTATAACTACAGACAATCAAGCAAGCACAAGACGAAATAAATCAACAACCACACAATTTCACTTCAGTTCTCAAAATTTTAAGCCTATACATCGGTTTTTGTGATTATATGAAAGAAGGCAGTTGTGGATTTAAGTAGGAGATAACTATTTCTTCCTCTTACAGGAGCAGTACAAGGTCATTCTACTCTGTTATCCCAAGAAGATCACCTGTGGGAAAATTGGACTGATCAAGGGGCAAGCAATAGGAATTTTGGTACTGTA
>NW_027527433.1:99308-99524 GCF_008692635.1 Crocuta crocuta | reverse complement strand
CCCAGTGAAACATAAATAGTGTGTGTGTGTGTGTGTGTGTGTGTGTGTGTGTGTGTGTGTGTGTGTAAAACTGACTCACATGATATGAATGCTGAGAAGTCCAGACACAGGAATCTGAAGGCAGGAAAAGACAAATGCCCAGCTTGAAAACAACCAGGCAGAGAGAAAGTATTCTCTTACTCAGCCTATCCACATTGGTAGGGCACTTTGCTTTAC
>NW_027527433.1:98198-98874 GCF_008692635.1 Crocuta crocuta | reverse complement strand
TTTCCCCCCTTCTTCTCCCCCTTGTTCCTCAGTTAAGTTCCTCCTAATCCTCCTATACACGCAAACATATGATATTTGTCCTTCTCTGCCTGACTTATTTCGCTCAGCATAATATCTAGGCACCTGGATCCAAGGGCTGATCAAAATAAATGGTCAGATCAAAGAGTGAACTGTTCACATGCTCACACACTGACCTTCATTCCCCATCCTCCCAAATCTTCATTTATTGGCATCATTATAACCCAAGGTTTGTCATCCATCAGCACTTTCTGTTTACTCCAGAAAGTGCCCATAAGGGGATTATTTGAGCTTAGGAGGGTGAAAAGATAAGACTGTTTCCTTAACCCACTCACTAACCTCACTCTGGTCACAACTGAAACTATTGAATATCCCACCTTCATTTCTCTCCCCTGCCACTTTATAGTGCTGGGCTCTGGTTGATGCATTAAAGACAAACAACAGTACAGCCTAGGAGGGATTCTCCTAGGACTTTAAAAGTAAACCATGAGAGACTCTTGGATGCTGAGAACAAACTGAGGGCTGATGGGGGTGGGGGAGAGGGGAAGGCGGGTGATGGGCATGGAGGAGGGCACTTGTTGGGATAAGCACTGGGTGTTATATGGAAACCAACTTGACAATAAACTATGAAAGAAAAAAATTTAAAAAAATAATTAAA
>NW_027527433.1:94742-98171 GCF_008692635.1 Crocuta crocuta | reverse complement strand
TTAGCCTGTGCCAGCAATAGTCTGTCACTAAGGATAAAGTTGGCCTGCCTTTATCTCATTTTTCAGGACTATTCTACTGCTATCTTATTGCTAGCCTAGGTTTTCATTCATGATTCTACCTCAATATTAATTCTGCATACCTAAAAATACCCTCCTGACCCTCAAAGGATTGTTTTGAAGGGAAAATAATCACCCAGTGAGCAGTGAGCACTCTTTGGTTTTTGACCTTTAAACTCCCTACCTGAATTGGATCTAGGTTTGACTACACCTTAACCCATTTTTAAAGTGTTGTCACTCCCCACATTCAAAGGATGGACCACCATGGGATAGTTATCCTGCTATAGAATAGAAACTTCCTAGAAATATATTGAGGACTCTAGTTCTACCTTTTCTTCCTCTCCCCTTTCCCAATGCCATGATTCCTTCTCCAAACAGCCTGGTTTCTCCAGGAGCTATAAGAATGATAGGGTGTATGAGATGCTGTGTTCAAAATAGGCACTCTCTTAACAGATGGTGCAGAATGGTGAGTTGAGGAGAGAAAGCCATTGTTAGGCAACATTTCAAATAACAAAACTAAGTTGTGGGGGCTTGGGGAGGCAATTGCGTTTTGGTTCAAAGCGGCAAATTACCTGGATGCCTTACAGTATCTGACAATCTAAGAATATCAAATTATCCACTGAAAATCTGGCTACCTAAGCTGCTTTTCCCAACTGTGCATTATTTGCTCAACAAATCTTCTGCTTGCAAGTCTCTGAGAGGAAATTTCAAAATGCTCTTTTCACCAGTAAAGAAAAATAGATACTTTTTAAATAAACTATAGAAAGAATCTCCAGAATGAAAAGACCAAATATCCCTGAAACTTTCAAGTTTCTCATGGAAATAATTATAGCTATCTGTAGAAAATGATGTCTTCCACTTACAAATTAAGTATGATAGCTTAGATAGATTGCCACCAGCTATAGTCTAAAGTAGATACATACTCTTTTTGTCTAAAACCTCAAAGTTTTGAAGAAGTTTAACCCCATTGTCATAGATGGGAAAGGATATTCATTATATCTGTTGATATGCAAGCAGAATTGGTCACACATGAAAGATGTGGGAAGCCTGGTTCTGCAAGACCAGGTTTCATGGTTGGAGCAAACCAGTTCTTCCTGCTCTCAATGGAGCCAACTCAAGTGAAGGCCAATAGAATCCTCAAATATTATTGCTATGGCCAAATAATAATCATCATTAGTAATTAAGAAGATTCCAAGTTATCTTCTGGAAAAAGTCCACCTTGTCCTGAACAGTGAAGCAGCATGGCCTAGTGGAATAAACATGAGGTTTGGCATCAGACCTGGGCTTAATTTCTGGCTCAGCCACTTACTAGCTGTAAGACATTAGGCAAATTATTTAAGCTTTCTGAGTTTCATTTTCCCCATCTATAATCAAGATAATCTTATTTACTAACTTCAAAGGCTTGTTTTGAAGGGCAAACAAAATAAAGCACTTCAATGAGCCCATCATAGTTCCTGGCATCATGTTTCATGGCCAATAAGTGAGGAATTAAAAAATGAGGGGGCAAGCTACAACATGGATGAAACTCAAAAACATAATGCTAAGTAAAAGAAGGTAGTCACAAAAGATCATATGTTATAGGATTCCATTTATGTGAAATATCCAGAATAGGCAAATCTACAGAGACAGAAAGTCAATTAGTGGTTGTCTAGGGCTGGGAATTGGGAGTAGGGAATGGGGGATGACTTTTAATGCATACAGGTTTCTTTTGGAGGTGATGACAATCTCAGCCATTTAATGATACATTTAGACCGATTAAAGACTTATTCATATGTAAGGCTTAGGTCTATTTTATTATTTGTTTTCTATTTGTTTGTTCTATTTCTTATTCCTCTGTCTCCCTTTACAGGCCTTCTTTAGGGTCACTTGAAAATTTAATAGAATTCCATTTGAATTCTATAATTTATACTGTATTTGTATTTGTTTTTGGTGGTTGCTCTAGATATTAAAATATATATATGCTGAACATGTTATAGACTACTTGACCCAATATTTTACCACTTCAATTGGTAAACCTTACATCCATTTAAGTCAATTTACTATCCCCACTTTAAAATTTTTTTTAATTTTTATTTATTTTTGAGAGAGAGAGAGAGAGAGAGCATAAGTGGGAGGGGGGCAGAAAGAGAGGGAGACATAGAATCTGAAGCAGGCTCCGGGTTCTGAGCTGTCAGCACAGAGCCCAGTGCAGGGCTCAAACTCATGAATTTTGAGATCATGAACTGAGCTTAACCACCTGAGCCACCCAGGAGCCCCTAAATTATAAATATCTGAAGTATTTTCTCTACATATATTGGACACCACAATCAGATAATGTTATAATTTTTTGCTTCAACCAACACACCATTAAAAACCTGATGAGGCCAGTGTTTTATATTTACCTATTCCATTTTTTTTTTCCTTCTTCAAGTCCCAGCCTTTTCCTGTTATCATTCTATTTCTCTTTAGGGAGTTTCCTTTAGCCATTCTTTCTTTTTTATGTTTGTTTGTTTGTTTGTTTGTTTATTTGAGAGGAGGTGCAAGCAGAGGAGGGGCAGAGAGAGAGAGAATCTCAAGCCGGCTCTATGCTGGGAACATGGAGCCCAAGGCAGGGCTCAAACTCAGGAACCATAAGATCATGACCTAAGCTGAAATCAAGAGTAGGGTGCTTAACCGACTGAGCCACCCAGCTATCCCTCCTTTAGCTATTCTTTAAGGGTAGGTTTGGTGGTAACAAATTCTCTCTCTCTCTTTTTTTTAAGTTTGAGACTGTTTTCCTTTCCCTTTCATTCCAGAAGGGTATTTTTACTGCACATAGAATTTGGTGTTGACATTTTCTTCAGTGTCACTTCCTTCTTGCCTCAATGGCTTCAGATGATAAATTCACTGACATTTGAATCACTGGTCCCCTATAGGTAATTTGTTTCTCTTTAGCCTCTTTCAAGATATTTCTTATCTTTAGTTTTCAGAATTTTGATTATTATGAGATCTTGAATTGGGTTTCTTTGGGTTTATCCTTTCTGTGATTTATTTCGCTTCTTAAATCAGTAAGTTTGTGTTCTTTTGCCAAATTTGTGAAGCTTTTAGCCACTATTTCTTGAAATATTTTTTTCAATCCACATTATTTCTTCTCTCCTTCCAGGGCTCTTCATAACACAAATGTTAGGTTTTTTAATATTGTTCATTATCATTAAAGCTCATTTTATTTTCAGCCTATTTTCTCTCTGTTGTTCAGATTGGGTAATTTCAATTGATCTTTCTTCAAGTTCACTGATTCTTTTCCCTGTCATCTCCAATCTACCATTGAGCCTGTCTAGGAAGTTTTTTTTTTTTTTAAGTTATTCTGATTTTTAGCTCTGTAATATTTCTTTGGTTCCTTATTTTTTTCTTTAC
>NW_027527433.1:79100-94702 GCF_008692635.1 Crocuta crocuta | reverse complement strand
TTTATTATTGATAATGAAGCATTTTTATGATTGCTACTTTATAATCCTTGTCAAATAATTCCAAACTCTGAGTCATCTTATTGTTGAATTACTTTCTTATTCAAGTACGGTTTTCCTGATTCTTGGCATAACAAGTGATTTTTAATCATATCCTAGAAAATGGAGGCATTCTGTTCTGAGACTTTGGAAATATTTAACCTTCTGTATAGCAGGCAGTTATCATGTTTAAGCACAATATATAGGTACGGGTGCGAGTAGTTGTTCACCTTCTGTCGGGGTCTGCTAATACCACCTTAGCAAAAGTAGAGGCTAAATGAAACCACCCCATTGCAAATGGTGAAGTGAAAGCTCAGCTCCCTTCTTCACCCCACTGACACCTGTTCAGTGAATATGGGGCACAAATTCACACCAAGTGAGTGTGTAAGCTTAGCAGCCCTCTAGGCTCTGCTAACACCATGGATAGAGAAGGAAATAGAGGACCAACTCTCCACTCTGCACAGCCATGTTCTACTTTGTTGTTGCCATGTGTGAGTGAAAAAACAGCTACCCTGTGGGCTGACACCAAGAAAGGGAAAAACAGAATGCTCTTTTTCTGAGCCCTATACACCATCATTCAGTATTCTTGTTGTGTGAATAGCAAGTCAACTTCCCAGTGGTCTCTCTACTGGGCCTTGCTAACATAACCTTGCTCCTCCTCATCCTACCTTGTTGATGTTGGGCAGGGGTGGAATCTAAACCTCCCCACTGAACTTTATTGCTTCTCCAGGTGTGGGGATAGAAAATCACCTCCTTCATGCTCAGCCTTACCAATACCACCACAGGGAGGGAATCAGAATATCAGCTACTTCTACAGAATAAGAAGTAATGGGATAAAGGCATGAGAGAGAAGATCAGCTCCCTACTCTGTCCACTGATGCCACCTGGGTGAGGGACTCAGTTTTTTCATCCATTTTCCAGGTGAGGATATGGTGGAATATCTGCTTCCCAGTGGGATAATTGGAGCATAGTCACCTGTTTCTGCAACACAGAGGGTGGGGTGTAAAGTTAGCTTATGTTTGGCCCACTGAAACTATGGGGGAGTGTGGGATATAATTTTGTCATTGGTGTTTAATTGGAGTAGGATAGGTATTGCCAAAAATGTTTCTTACTGTTAGGTCACTCTTTCTTCAGTGCTTTGGCCAAGAGTAATAGGCTTTTCTTGGGTGACTTTTTGGCTGTATATGTTGGTTCCAAGTTAGAGGCTAACTTGGAAAGAGAGCCCAGCAAAATCACTGCTGTGTTGTTTCTTAAGTCCTGAGGTCCCTAAGACAGTCTGCGTTCTTCTTTTCTCCTTTCAGAGATTTCTTCTTCGTTTGATATTTTAGGTCTATGGTTTATCTGTAAGAGAGAGACTATGAAAGGAATGAGGCTTCTCCATCTTGTCTGTAAAAAGGACATTCCAGTGCTCTTTGTAATAGCAGTAAGAGTGAAAACATCCCAGTTGTCCATCAAGATAGGAATAGAATAATGACATTTGGTGTAGTTTTATGGGCAACTACTACTGCAATTATAAGGTATGGGCTAGATTTGTATATATCACCATGGACAGATCTTAGAAAACAATGGTGAGTGAAAAAAGCAATATATGGAATAATAAGTAAATATGATGCCGATTATATAAATGTGAAAATCATATGCACAAAAATAATATCCACCGTTTATGGTTATATACATAAGAGTATACAATTTATTATAGTGCTTATTTTTAATGTGGAGAGGAATGAGACTAGGGTGGTGGTTAAAGGGGACTTTAGCTTACTTTTAATGTTATAGTGCCTAAAACAGACTAGAAGGAGAAAGGACAAAATGCTAATAGTTAATTATGGTACTAGAGGGGTGGATATCAGAGTTATTATTCTTTGCTCTTTTCTGTACTTTAAGTACACCTCAATGGAAGTCAAAGGACACATTTGCTTTATAGGAGGAGCCATGTTAGTGAAATCTCTGAAGAAGTGGTCCTTGTGCAGTCTCTAATGAGCCACCTTTTTAACTCCAGAAAAGCATGACGTGTGCCTTCAGTAGATCATGACTTTTAGCCTTCCTCATGTACTAACCTCACTGAGACTCACTCAGCATCCTTTGACTCTCAGTATAAACTTCTCCTCATTCATCCACAAAGAATGCAGTAAGTGCCCCTCTTTCCATGCTAAGTGCTTAGCATATACTGGTAAATAAGATAAAGGCAAAGTTTAGTAATAAAATATATTATATAAAAACTATAATAGAAATGTATACAAACTATACACATGCATTATAGCNNNNCATGAGAGCAAGATTCTGACTAATTTCCCCTTAGAGTTTGATAAGATATAATAACTGAGCCATAAATATTTGAAGGGAGGAAAAATCTGTTTCTCTCCCTTAGGTTGTACTTAGAGTAATATAGGAGAGAATTTGGCAATTAGCAAATAATAGCCATCTGCCTCACAGGTAGCTGCAACTCTTCCCTTGCTGGCCTCTTTAGAGGCCACTCAGTTTCAAGGTAGATCAAGCTGGAGGTCACTAGCCTGATCCTTAAGGAATTCTCAGGACAAAACTCTAGCCCCTGTGTACCCTGTAAGTTGTATGAGTGAAATAGCTATGTGGCAAACCACTCTACTCCATAGGCCCATATCTAATTGTCCAACTTCCTCAATGAATCATACCAGTCTTTCCTCCATGATTCTAATGTTAATTATTATGAGCAAGGCAGCCCTTTGTGATGACCCTAACATAAAACCATTTTGGCAGGGCACCTGGGTGGCTCAGTCAGTTAAGCATCCAACTCTTGATTTTGGCTCAGGTCATGATGTTAGTCATGAGACTAAGCCCTGCATCAGGTACTGACAGCACAGAACATGCTTGAGATTCTCTCTCTCCTTCTCTATCTGTCCCTCTCATGCTCTCTCTCTCTCTCTCAAATAAATAAATAAACAAACTTTTAAAAANCATCTGACCTGCCCCTACATAATGATAAATTCTGATCAGGAAAAAGACAACTTGCCTGAAATCTAGGATTATTTACTAAAGACTACTTAATTCTAGGGCTCCATGGTTCTTTTCTGAAGGCTCTAGGGGGGAATCATTTTACCTTGCTTTTTCCAGCTTTCAGGAGCTGCTCGCTTCTCTTGAATTATCACTCCCTTCCATCTTCAAAGCCAGCAATGGCATCACTCCAACTTCTGCTTCTGTCTTCACACTGTCTTCTGCTTTTGACCCTCTTGCTCTCTCTTATTAGGACCTTTGTAATTATGTTGGCCCAACCCAGATAATCCAAGATAATCTTCCCTATCAAAATCCTTAATCACACGTATCAAAGCCCTTTTGCCATGTAAGGTAACATATTTACAGGTTCTAGGATTAGGATGTGGACATCTTTGCTGGGGTGAAGCATTATTAGCATTATTCTACTTTGTTCTTCTATCCACCTTGTAGTGTGAACTACTGATCCAAAACTTGTCTCTGGTGTCTCTACTAATTCTAGATATTGACCCTGGTTTGAGTCTGAACACTGTATTTCTCTACTTTTTGGTTACTCTGACAGTATAATATATTTAAGGGTGTACCTAGGAGACTGAAGAGCAGGTATGTGCCCCATGGAGAGAGAAAGGAAAGGATATTTAACCCTCATATAAATTTAGGAGATATATACCATTATCCCCATTTTGTAATGAGAAAATTGAGGCCCACAGAGGTTACATCACTTATTTATATCACACTGATAGGAAGTGGCAAACCATAGTTGAAAGAATGCTGTTGTGACAGTGGGTTCTCCTAACCAATTCATGAAAAGTAGGTAAATATAACCAGATAGGTGAACTGCTAGGTTCATTCAAACCATTCATTTTCCCTCCCTGGAACTTGGGCCAACGTTGCAGTTTAAATTATTTCACATTTTCTCTCTCCTTTCATCTTTTTCCCACCCCACTTCCAAAGCAATAATTTTCACCATTGCCAAAAACATTTTGTACAGCCTGGGATGCATGACTCTATATGAGTACTTGTAAGAAGCTATTTCCACAAATATTTACAGCTCTAAAATGGATCATTTCCTTAGCCTTACTTGTGAGTAGACTCTTGGGAGCTGAGATTTCCCTATATGCTTGTTGTAATATGTCTCAGATTTAAATAGCCAAGGACAGAGTGGGAGCAAGTCAGAATCTTTGCTCAGGAAGGGTTCTTCCTTGATGCATCAATAGAGCCAGTCTGTTGACCTTCTGGGAAGAGTGCCAGGTCCAACTTCTCAGTAAGACCTCAGCTAGCCCTTATAGAGCTCTAAATTGGCTTGGCATTTTTATTGGATACAACTAATATTTACACTTTTGCTTATGTCACAATAACTAAAAAGATATTGCCCAATAACTTGGAAAGAAATATTTTAGAGTTATGGGACTTTATTTCATGACAGGCTATATGGTCAAACCCTGCCTTCACAGAAGACACAGTCAGGTACACAGTCTGCTTCTAAGGCAAATAACAGACCTGGCAATGAAGCCAATTATGGTGGTTGCTTTGGATCCAAACCATAGGAACATAGCTGTTATGAAGCACTAAGTCATTCTGGGAACTTAGCAGAGGAATTCTAGAACTTCATAACACTCTCCTTTATTGAACAGGTTTGAGGCTCAGGTTTGACTCACATTTGGGATGCACTCATGTCAATTGCTGCTAAGGAGACTGTATTCTAGTCTAGGGTAGCTATTTGTCATTTGTCCTTTACTGAGGCCACTAATACAAGTTGGCTGTGGAGGGTAAGTGGTAGGTTGTGAAGAGGCCAAAACTGAAATGTGTATTCATTTGAGTTTGATACCATCTGTGGCAAAGAATTCTATGAGCAGGCCTTGATAATATTTCTCAGTTTTGCTGCCAGAAACGATTTGAATTTTAAAAAAAGGAAAGGTAACTGAATCCTGAAAACAGGCAAGTCTGAATCATAAGCTCCAAGAGCAGAATCTCTGAACACATCTAAAAAGCCAAGCCAAGCCTACCCTCCCACTTGATACATGCTAGCCAAACTTCAAAGCCAGGGTGAATATAAGCAGTCACCAGACCAGAATCATAAAATTATACTGCACACTCCCCTCTTTTTTGCTCCATTAAACATAATATGATCATAATAACATAATTTAGAGTGATAAATTAAGCCATCCAGACTTGCATTTTTCTGGGGGCGTGATGTTGATCCCAATTGCCTGAAGTAGAGATTCAAAATCAGATTTTTTGGGAGTATAAAAAGGAACCCATCAACCTGGCTTCTCTTCAGCCACTCAATTTCTATGGCAAAGTCAGAGGAAAAGGAGGAGGGAGGACAGGTGGGTAGTGGGATTCAAAGATGACTCATGGCTCACAGCCCCTGCCCCCAGTGCAGCCTGTAGAAATCACAAATCTTTGCAAGTTGGCCACTAATTCTGAAGTTGACTGCAACTATGAAGATAGCACTCCTATATTTAGACTAAAAACCCAGAGGGTTCTGAGTTCCAGAATATATGGTGTTACTGATGGCACCACTGCAGAGGGGGTTCCAGGAAATTCAACTATTTTACATGAATCCAGTTTAGATTTTATACTTACTGTTCCTCTTTTCCATGGTCATTTCCTACTTGTGAGGGCTGATGACCCAACAGAAAGAACAAAGGGATAAGAGTATATAAGGTGACACCCTGGCCCTTAATTCCAGAAGATAGTGTACTGGTTAACAAGTCAACCATTTACTATTTGTGGCAGAAAGTTTTTCTTTTTGTCTTTATGGTAGACCAATATCTATTGTCATCTTCCCACATAATGCAGAACAGTAAGGGCCAGGGAATTGGTACTTACTGAATGTGAATTCTTTGTCAGGACACTATGCTGGCTGCTTTACCTATGGTGTCTCACTTAATGCTTACTGCATATCTGTGACGAGTACATTATTAACCCTCTTTGACAGGAGAAAAACAACACTACAGTTCAGAAAGATTAGGTGAATTGCCCTAGGTTACATAGCCAGTAAAGGTTTTATCTGACTTCAAAATCACAATCAATAGATCATTGACTGTTGAGAAAGATCCTCCAAGAAGTAAAATCAAAGTTCTAGAGTAACAATGGAATGATTTAGAAACTCCAACAACATTCTTTTTGCTGCTACTTTTTCAGTAACAAATGCATGACTTTCATCTGAATATTTCTTTTTTTTTTTTAACGTTTATTCATTTTTCTGAGAGACAGAGACAGAGCATGAGCAGGGGAGGGGCAGAGAAAGAGGGAGACACAGAATCTGAAGTAGGCCCTGAGCTCTGAGCTGTCAGCACAGAGCCCGACGCAGAGCTTGAACTCACGAACCATGAGATCATGACCTGAGCTGACGTCTGACGCTTAACCAACTAACCTAGGCGCCCCCTAGATATTTCTAAAGACAACTGGTAGGTCCATTTGCATCCACTAGTTACTAAGAGTTATATAAACTCAGGTGGTGCCTATGCTAGACAAAAACACATAGAAAATGGATCTAATTACTCCAAAAATGAATTTAATAGAAATGAATCATTTCAATAACACTTTTAGATCTATTGCTTTCTTTTACCCTCACCATACCTCTGTCAGATAGATGAAACAGAGATTGCAATTTGAATCATACTAATGGAAAAACTGAGGATCAAAGAGACCTAACTTGCCTAATTAACCAGGGAGGTAATGGTAAGGCTCAGAGTAGGACCCAGCTCTTCTGACTTACTATGAAGATACTAGACATGACCCCTTTGCTGAGTGCACCTATGATACTACTAGCTGCCTTTGCTGACATTTCTGGACTTTAGCTCTTGTACTTGAATCGAAGTTCTCTGTTTTCTGTTCCTTGTTATCATTTTGTCATCCTATTTGCCCACCTGAATTACAACACCTGCCTATTCCAAGTTCATCTACCTGGATTTCTAGTTCTAGTTTATCATGTCTTATCACCAGTGATATGTCTTTTTGACCTCTTTGTCTGAATGTAATAATCAAAGATTGTTTTCACAGAAGCAACAGAACATAGCAGTTAAGCACATATGCTCTGGAATCTACCAGGGCTTAAATCCTGTCCCTACCACTTATTCTTCATGTGACATCAGGCAAGTCATATAACTTCTTTCAGTCTCAGTCTCCTCATCTGTAAAATGGAAATCAACAATAGTTACCATATAGGGTTTTTGTATCACATCAAAGAAGGCAGTCCTTATCAGAGTAATATACATGATAGAACAAAAGTGTTGACTCTTGAACCAGAGAAAACTAGGTCTAAAGTCCTACTTCTACCACTTGTGGCCATTAGTAAGTTGTTGACCTTCTCTCTGTACCTAAGTTTTTCATCTGTAAAATGGGGGAGATATAGCACTTATCTATATAGTGCTGTTGGGAGGATTTAAGAGAAAATGCATCTAAAGTATCTGGTACACATTTAATAACCAATACATAGTAACCATAATAATTACATTCTTTTTTTTGGAGGGGGCACCCGGATTTAATTACATTTTTAGCCTCGATGCCTGGCATTATGCCTGACTCACAGTAAATGCTCAATAAATATTTATGAAGTGGAGATGAACAGCCTAACACTTGGAACAGGAGGGAAAAAATAAGTGAAACGTCATCCTTCAGGAGAGTGATCAGACAAGATAATTAGTGGGATGAATGAGAATTAATAATGTTGAATCCTTGGGGTACCTGGGTGGCTCAATTCATTAAGTGTCCAACTCTTGATTTTGGTTCAAGTCATGATCTCATGGCTTGTGAGTTTGAGCTTGTGTTGGGCTCTGCGATGATGGCTTGGAGCCTCCTTGGGATTTTCTCTGTCTCCTCTCTCTCTGCCCATCCCCCACTGGTGTGTGCTCTCCCTCAAAATAAATAAACAAATATTGAAAAAAATCATGTCGAATCCTTGTGTATGTACTTTTTTCCTCCTAGAGGGAACACCTGTTTTGGCATAAATGTCAAGCTTCCCTCATCTCATAGAGGGTTTGACTATCTGGCATTTTGTCTTTATCAGGAAATCAGTGAGGGAAGACTCTGGGTGCAGTTGCTTGGTTTTTGTAAATTGATTTGAAATTTTATTCTGAGATAATTCCCAACTAATCAGATCTCGTTGAGACAAAATTAGAATTATATGAAGAAAAAAAAATCTTTCAGATTCCACTCTGTTACATTAATGTAACAAAAATAGTTTCCTTGAACTTGTGGGTCTGGCAGGGAGAAGTCAAAGCAAAGTTATCATGATTCTGGGCCCCTGCACTCACCATTTACCACTCTCCTCAACCAAGGTGCTTCCAAGAAATGTGGTCAGTACTGATTTCCTTCAGTATTATTCAATCCTTACTTCTGACTCAGTGATATCCTACAGGATCCCTTCATCCTCTCCCTGGGAGAGTGAGCATTGAAAAAGCCTGCTGAAATAAGCTGTGCAATCCTCCAGTCCCCAGCTGTCAGCAAGTGCCTGTAAGTATGTCCAAATATTGTCACACCATTATCTACTGCTTCTCAGTTCAGGCCAACAGCAAGTGAAGTCACTTGCTGCTTGGCAATTCAGGGAGCTGATCTGAACCTGGGAGTGAGAATCAGCCTGAGGCAAGATAGTGAAGTCTGGAAAGTTTGTCTTCTGAGCCACAAGATTCCTATTTCCTAATGGCCAAGTTTACTTTAAAAATCATCCAATATTCTCCCCCTTCTCACATGCTACCATTTGAATGCTCTCTTAACCCTGCCCAGTTCTGATACCAAATCAGCCCACCCTGGCCACAATTTTAAACCTCCCTTGCCTGAATCTGACTCAGAATTACTGCACTCATTTCTGCACAGGTGTCAACAGCAGCTAGTAGCTCCACTCACTAATATTACACATTAAAAGCAGCCTTTGATAATGCCTTAGCTTGAAGAGCATTCCAGACTTTAGGTACTACAGAGTTATGAAGAGTTGGATGATCTCCAGCACACCAGCCTGGCAGCAGTCATCCTGGAGGATCCAGGGCTAGGCTTGCAAACTCCAGACACATCTGACTCTCTCCTGCCTCTCGGCTAAAGGCTGAGTTGATGGATTGGCATTGGCTGTTTCCTTGACAACCTCTTCATCACTTCATTAGCCTACTGAGCCTGACTGCCACTCAAGCAGACCACAGTGCATGGAAAGTGAGTTTTGATACACTGGAACTTTAGTATGTGGGCATATGGTACATCTCAATCTCAACTTTCTCCTGACTCACTCATTGCCCTAAAAGCCATAAACAATATGAGACAGGAGGGGCAAGTGGATCTCAGGCAAGTCAGCCATTTGCAGCTTAGCAAGGTGAAGGGCAGCTAAGGATATGGCTCCTGTGTGGGTTGTCAGCCCTGACCAAGGCCCAAGGAGAGGCTGAGAGTCACCAAAGACAAGCTCAAATGCTGTTCTTTTTGTTGGGTCGGTATGTGAATGGCATTCAAGGTTGATAAAGGAAAACTGTAGCCATAGACTGTGACTTTGATATCAAATTATTGAAGATGCAAAGCCATGAGTGCCACTTCTCAGTATAGGACAAACACATGAATAATAATAACTACAGTTTATAAGTGCCTGGCATATCCCATAAATTATTGTTTACCTTTACATGATCATGCAGAATCACTCTTATCCCCATTTTACATCTATGGAAATTGAGGCTTAGAAAGACCACTACTTCTCTACACAGCTGATCAATATTGCAACTNAGTTGATATACATCTGGCTCCAGAACCCACGCTCTTGTCACTGTGCCTCATTGCTTTCCTGTACCATGCTTCCCTGATTTAAGCAGAGTGGACCTGCTTGAAGAGAATGTCCTCCAAAAATGATGTCTCCACATAATCCATCCCATAGCAATGGGAAAAGACACATCTATTGGGAATGGCGAAATTAGAAGGCTTCAAGGAGGAGGCTGCAGCTGAGGTGGGCCTTAAAGGATGGGTAGAATTTTCACATACAGAACTGGAGGGAAAGAATATTCCTGAAACTGGTTATACAGTATGCACAAAGCATAGACAGTGCAGGGATTAAGGGCATGGGCTTGGGGCTCCTGGGTGGCTCAGTTGGTTCAGCCTCTGACTCTTGGTTTTGGCTCAGGTCATAATCTCATGGTTAGGGATTTCTAGCCCTGCATCAGGCTCCACGCTGACAGTGTGGAACCTGCTTGGGATTCTCTCTCTCTGCCTCTTCCCTGCTCATGCTCACTAGTGCTCTCTCGCTCTTTCTCTCTGTCTCTCTCTCTCTATCTCTCTCTCTGTCTTTCTCTCTCTCTTTCTCTCAAAATAAATAAATAAACTTTAAAGGCATGGGCTTGGGAGTGAGAAAGTGCTGAGTTTTAATCTAAGCTCTATCACCTACTAGCTGCATTCAATGCCCTTCCCTTTCCTATGTTACTTCCAACTTCCTACTCATACCCTCTGACGTTCACCCATTCAGTGTGCAGGTGCCAGCTTGAATTGGCTTACAAGAATCAACTGTGCACATGTCTTCCCAACTCTGAGTTTAATGACCTCACATATGTAGCTGGAAATAAACATGGCAGAAATATTTACACCATGAAAATTGGCAAATGTTATCAGATTTATTTTCTTTTAGACACACGGTTATTTTATCAGAATACCACTGCACACTCTCCAGTGGAGGACCCAGGGCATCTGTGTTCTTTTAAAGCCTCCACATTAATTCTTCAGACTTGGCCATTCACAAAGTTTCTTGGGGGCAGTGGATCTCAAACTCAGTTATGTATAAGAATCACTAGAGAGGAGCCTGCTAATATGTGTGCCAATATGTGCTATTCCTGGATCTCTTTTCTAAAATTCAAATTCAGTGGGTCAGGACTGGAGCCCAGGACTCTGTATTTTTACAAGATACACTCCCTTCCCACCACCACCACCATGATTCTCTTGGAGGTGACCTAGGGTACTAGGTCTCATCTCAAGTATACAGGTACTGCAGTAGGCAGAGGCAGAGCAAAATGCAGGGCTCTCAGCTCATGCCAATCACAGACATCTGAAAAATAAATAAAATTACCCAAGTTTCTCACCAGGTTTTGCATTTNAACAAAATGTTCAAAGTAAAAGAAAGCTTGCCATTTAGGCATGGCGATTCCTCCCAGCCACCTCTCTACCCAAATCATGTACTGTATACATGCATATTGTACTAGAGAAAATTAATGGAAAAACGAGTTTAGGAGAGACCATGGTCTAGTCTTGGAAAAGAGATGGGCTTGGAAGGTGCGATAGAGAAGAAAGTAAAAAAGGCAGAGTAGTAGCTAAGCAGGCAGCTTTTGAAATCAAACTGCCTAGCTTTTTTCTTTCCTTTTATTTTATTTATTTTTTTATTTTTTTACAAATAGTTTATTGTCAAGTTGGTTTCCATATAACACCCAGTGCTAAAACTGCCTAGCTTTAAATCTCTGTCCTGCCACTTATCAGCGGTACAACCTCAAACAAGTTATTTATTAACTCTGTGCTACGTATTCCTTATCTGTAAAATAAGGCAGTTATTAGTAACTACCTCCTCTGATCGTCATGGAGATTACATGAATTAATATTTGTTAAGTACTTAGAATAGTGCCTGGAACATAAGAAGCCCTATATGTGTTTGCTACATAAACATATAAATGGCCAGTTAGAAAGGAAACCATTCTTGAGGGCTATGGGCCAGACATGGTTTTCATGGCTGAATTAGAGTTTGACCACTTGCTTAATGACAATCAAATTGGTGGGGAATGCAACAGTGATCCCCTCCAGTAAACCCTCACCTGCCAGGGAATGGAAACCATTATGATTGTTCTATTTGACCAGTGTGAGTGCCTGTCTGCCATTAAGGTGACATGTGAGTGAGTGGGAAGCACAAACATAGCTGCTGTAGGTGGATGAACTTTTTTTTCTGAAGGATCTGGAAGGGTTGTAATTATTTTTATTATTCATAATACAAATAATGCAATTTTCCAAGCTCATTTGGTGTTACCCAAAAAACAGAGTAGCACTATTTCACTCTGTGGGCCATTTCTCTTCTCGCATGATTCTTAGACTGTCTATCATTGAGTGCCCAAGCTGTCCTGGCCTGTACTTATTCTGGTATAACAGTAGGGAGTGATTATGGGCTCCACAAATTTAGAACATGTGGAGAACCAGGTGGAGGCCAGGGAGAGCAGATATCTATTTAAAAGATATTAAAAACTGAGGCTGAGAAGGTTAAAAAAAAAAAAAAAGGAAATTGAGCAGTTTTCCCAGGGAAGATGAAGGAGTGAGCTGACTGTGAATTCTAGGAATTATAATGCATCACTACATGAAGAGGAAGATAGCAATATAAGTCTCTATTAAGGAAAAATGAGCACTGAGATACTCGGTTAGTAATTTAGGTCAGATATTAAGAAGAACTTCCTGAGAGAAAAGGGTAATAGACACTGCTGTGGATTATTGGATAAGGCAGAGAGAAGCTGAAGTTTCCTCATTCAAGCAGAGTTTTTAACTTAGCAATGAAATCTGCTGGAATAGTCTCAATGGAGTTCCTCCTGGGGGTGGGGGATGAGTTAAATATCCCCTCAAGGTCTCTTCCTATGAGTATAATAACTGGAAGCATTTATGAAGTAGCCTGAAGGTACCACTGATGTCCCCAGGGATAGTAGGATGCAGAACTGGGGGCTGTGGCCTCTTTATTGACCTAGAATACAGGGTCTATGCTGTCTCACAAGGGAGGCAAAGGTAGCAAGCACCTTACCCCATCCCCAATTTATTCTTTGTCTTTAAACTATCTGTCTCATTTAAGATAGGCAGGTCCAAGTTAGATTAGATTATAGCAAGGAAATAGGATTCTTTTAAGGAGATAATATAAAAGATGTCTCAATGATAATTGCATTATCTCTGGCATGCTGTCAGGGAATTATCTGTATTGTATTAGGTGGTGGAAAAATGCCAAAGAGCTATTTAAAATGCAAGCCCAGTTGTGCTAGTCAATCAGTCATTGGTTACAAATGAATTAAAAAGCTGGAAGTTTTCATATTCATAATTCCAGTCACCCTCCTTTACCAACAGAGATGAGAGCTGAATACAATTAACAAGTGATAGCTTGAACAGCAGAAAAAAAATCCTTGTGATGATAATCTCATCTCCTGACCCTTTTTCCTCTTCCCTGCACCCAGTTCAGGCTGTTTGCAAAATGTCAGCCAAAGGAGCAATGTTCGGCATCCTGTGCATGCTTCGGTCACTGCTGAGAATTGTCAATAGTTCAGTTTTCATGATACATTAACACTTGTATTGCAATATGTTCGATCTGGACTAAATGAGGGTGAAAACACTGGTAATGATTTCTCTCTCTCATCCCCCACTTCTTTCCCTGGCGACTAAAAGAAAAGTATAAGACAGTTGTCAGCAGTAACCAAGCCTAGGGACCTTCTTGTCAATTACATGGTATCAGCTCCATTCGGCATTTCTTTGACCGGATCCTAATGAATGACAGAAAAAAATCTCTACTGTTAAAAACAATAAAAAAAGAGTGCTTCATTGTTTGTGGCTATTAAAGCTGGGCCGATTTCTGATTCTAGAAGTCTGTAGTCCTAGCGGATCTTCCAGGCTTTAGAATATATTTCCTGTCCCTAGTTGTAAGAGG
The DNA here is from genome assembly GCF_008692635.1 of Crocuta crocuta. NCBI lineage: Eukaryota > Metazoa > Chordata > Mammalia > Carnivora > Hyaenidae > Crocuta > Crocuta crocuta. The sequence continues at coordinate 81,090 of NW_027527433.1, read as the reverse complement.
ACTCACTGTCATGGGTGGGGTAGGAGGAAAGTGGAATTTCTGGAGAGATGGTAAAAATCTCATTTTTTGTCTCCAAGACAACATAGGGAGGGTATTGTCTTCCCATCATTTTTTTTTCTGGTCATGACTACAGATCTTGTGCATCTGGTGAGCCCCCTTATATGCAAGGAAAATATGTAAGATCTTGACTCTTTAGGATACTACACAGTTCTCATAGTGCTATCTTAGAACTCACCATCCATTCTGAGAAATGAACTCCTTTTTTTTTTAAGTATTTCTTTTGTGAAGAGTGAAAGAATGAGGAGTGTAAAATGAATACCAGATGAGCTCAAGATCTTTTATTGTTTCACATTCATTGTTTCTGTTGTCTAGGCCACAATGAAAACAAGAAAAGCAATGCCTTATTTTCAATAAACGCTTAGAGTCTCACAGGAAACAGGGCCATCTTGATGCCATAATAAGAAACTTAAATCTCTGTTTTTGATGGTCCATAGCTCTTTCCTTTGGAAAGCAACTCCTCATGTGGTAGGATGAGGCTGAACCTAACACCCTGACTTCACAGAAAAGCAGGTAACCCAGCCCTGGCCAGCAAGCCTCAAGATATTCACTAAAATTATTGGCAAAGAGGGTTTTCCAGCCAGTAGGGTTGCTAAGCTGGCAGGATGTAGGTCTAAAGCTGTTAGTGTACATCTTTCTCAGCATTCGGGAAAAACTTGGCTGAGACCAACAACGTGGAAAAAAGCAGAACCAAAAGAAACNTGGTTGGAATGTTTAGTTACATGAGTTCATTTTTCATTCAGAACTACTTTGAGTTTTTTTTTTTCTTACACACAACTGAAAAAATACTGATTGATATATGACCAAATAATTATTTCTCTTTTTTAGAAGGCATCTTGTAATTCTTTATAATCCAATTAATTGAATGATTACTGGTTGNTAGCAAAGCAACTTGACCTTATTCTTAGTGCAAGAAGTCACTATTTCACCATACACTAAACCTCTTTTAGAATTAAGGACTTTATTTTCCCCCATTTTTTCATGATTTTGTCTTTATTCATATGCAGGCAATATATAAATGGTTTGCATTACTGCCATCACAGTGAAATTCTATTTACTTACTTCATTTATTAAAAATGTTCCATGGCACCTTTGTGCTTCTGGCTCGACTGGATACCCAGGGGGGAGGCGAGAGGCTTGAAACTGCTCTGAGGGACTCGCCTGCCAGTTTATATTTTGGGCAACAGGACACAGAGGGACCCAGTTTCTTGCTTTCCAGCTGACCCTAGGAGGGACGCACTTGTCCTAGGCGACCCTGGGAGAAACTGCTCCTCGCTCTCCAGCTACAACTGGAGTGGATGCAGCAGCGCCTGAAGCCACACCTTTGTGCTTCTTGCTCCGCTCGATGCCCAGTGGGGAGGAGAGAGGCTTGAAATCTGAGGGACTCGACTGCGAGTTTATATTTTAGGCAATATCAACAGGGTGCGTGGACTGAGATCTGGAAAAGAGGCCTGGCTTAGCATATAGAGGACAGCCCATCTTGGCTACGCCCCCGGCACAGGGAGATCACGCCCAAAATAGTGAGTTGCAATGCTTGGTTCAAGAAGGGACTGGGGCGCTGCTACTTTTCTCCCCACAACCACCAAGGCATGACCCCCCAAGGGAGGCACTGGACCAAACCACGCCCATCCCCACTGGAGAGCTGCCCTCTTCTTCTTTTTTTTTCCCCAGACCCTGGGGCAAGACCAACATGGATGCACTACCCTGATTAATTCTGGTCACTGGCTTGCTTAAACAATCACATTTGATCCATTCTCTAGATGTAAATTCTACACCTCCACGACTACATTTTTATCTCTCTCTGGAGTAATCAGACTATATAGTTTCTCTGAGTAACATTATCGTCATTTCTTTCACCTTGTCTCTAACCATATTCCCCTCTTTCTCTCTCTGAATTAAGCCTCTTAGTCTTTCTGCCTGGTCATTTCATTTC
>NW_027527433.1:55956-78954 GCF_008692635.1 Crocuta crocuta | reverse complement strand
TTTTTTTTTTTTTTTTACCTGAGCCAGGGCACGACCAACATGGATACACTGCCCTGATTAATTCTGGTCACTGGCTTGCTTAAACAGTCACATTTAATTCATTCCCTACATGTAAATTCTACACCTCCACTGCTACTTTTTTATCATCTCTCGTTCTCTCTGGAGTAATCAGACTATATACTTTCTCTGAGTAGCATTCTCATCATTTCTTTGGCCTCGCCTCTAACCATATTCCCCTCTTTCTTTCTCTGAATTAAGACTCTTAGTCTTTCTGCCTGCTCGTTTCATTTCCAATTTCGCTTCATCCCCGCCCTGTCATTTCTCTCTTTGTATATACTCTTCCACCAGCAATGCATACACCTGGCTATTTATTTGTAGCTGGGAATTCTGGTTCTATGCTTTTGACTGTCCTTTGTCTATTGGGTTTTTTTCTTTTTTCTTTTCTTCTGTTTTCTTTTTTACGTATTTTTATTTTTATTATTTGTCTTCCCTCCTTCCTCCTTTTTTTTTTTTTTTGTATGTGTCTCTTCCTTTTTTCTTTTCCTTTTTCCCTTTTGGTTTGTCTGTTTGTTGGATTTGTCTGTGCCTTTGTTCCCTGTGTCTTTGTCTGTCTGGTTTTTTTCCCCAGGGCTAACTCAAGAAACAAGCCAAAGTACATATGGTGGAGAGTCCCAAATATAACTATGAGTAGGAAAATAAAATAACCAAGGTCTCAACAAGAGAGACCAAGAGACACCATTCAAAGAACACTTTCTGAATGGACAGGCCCTGGACAAAGACCCTCTTTGGTACAGCAGCACTTGCAGGTACAGAGTACATAACAAGCTTTTAAAACTAACAAGAGATAGAAAGCTAACCAAAATGATGGAATGGAAGAACTTTCCTCCAATGAAATTCCAGGAAGAAATGACAGCTAAAGAACTGTCCAAAACAGATTTAAGCAACATAACTTAAGAATTTAGAATAGTAGTCACAACATTAATCACTGGGCTTGAAAAAGGCATGGAAGACATGAAAGAAACTATTGCTACAAAGACTATGGAGCTTACAAATAGTTGTGATGAATTTAAAAATGCAATAAATGAGATGCAAAATAAAATGGAGGCGTCCAATGCATGGGTTAAAGAGGCAGAAAGGAGAATAAGTGATTTAGAAGACACAATTATAGAAAAAGAGGAAGCCAATAAAAAGAGACATAAACAGATTCAGGAACACGAAAGGAGAGTTCGAGAGCTAAGCGATACAATAAAACAGAATAATATCTGTATCACAGGAATTCCAGAAGAGGAAAGGAGAGGGAAAGGTGCTGAAGAAGTCCTTGAACAAATTAGAGCAGAGAACTTCCCCAATCTGGTGAAGGAAACAGACATTGAAATCCAAGAGGCACAGAGAAGTCCCCTGAGACATAACTTGAATCGATCTTCTGCATGACACATCATAGTGAAACTGGCAAAATATAAGGACAAAGAGAGAATTCTGAAAGCAGCTAGGGACAAAATGGCCCTAACATACAAAGGAAAACCTATCCGAGTGGTTACAGACCTATCAACTGAAACATGGCAGGCCAGAAAGGAATGGCAAGAAAACTTCAACGGGATGAACAGAAAAAATATGCAGCCAAGAATCCTCTACGCAGAAAGTCTGTCATTCAGAATAGAAGAGATAAATGTCTTTCCAAATAAACAAAAATTAAAAGAATTTGTCACCACTAAACCAGCCCTACAAAAAATTATGTGGGGGACTCTATGAGGGAAATGTTGTAAGGAACGCAAGGTACCANAGAATTAAGACCCATTCTTCTCAAGCTATTCCAAAAAATAGAAATTGAAGGAAAACTTCCGGACTCAGTTTACGAAGCCAGCATCACTTTGATCCCCACTCCAGACAGAGACCCAGCAAAAAAAGAGAACTACAGGCCAATATCCTTGACGAATACAGATGCAAAAATCCTCAATAGGATACTTGCAAATCGAATTCAAGAGCACATAAAAAGAATTCTCCACCATGATCAAGTGGGATTCATTCCTGGATTACAGGGCTGGTTCAATGTTTGCAAATCAATCAATGTGATATATCACATCAAAAAAAGAAAAGATAAAAACCATATGATCCTGTCGATAGATGCAGAAAAAGCATTTGACAAACTACAGCATCACTTCTTAATAAAGACCCTAGAGAAAGTCGGGATAGAAGGAACTTACTTAAACATCATAAAAGCCATCTATGAGAAGCTCTCAGCTAACATCATCCTCAATGGGGAAAAACTGAGAGCTTTCCCCCTGAAATCAGGAACACGACAGGGATGTCCACTCTCACCACTGTTGTTTAACATGGTCCTAGCATCAGCCATCAGACAACAAAAGGAAATAAAGGGCATCAGAATTGGCTAAGAAGAAGTCAAACTTTCACTTTTCGCACACGACATGATACTCTACATAGAAAGCCCAACAGACTCCACCAGAAGCCTACTAGAACTGATACATGACTTCAGCAATGTTGCAGGCTACAAAATCAAGGTACAGAAATCGGTGGCATTTTTATACACCAACAATGAAGCAAAGAAAGAGAAATCAAGAAACTGATCCCGTTCACAATTGCACAAAAAACCATAAAATACCTCGGAATAAACCTAACGAAAGATAAGAGATCTGTATGATGTAAACTATAGAAAACTTATGAAGGAAATTGAGGAAGACACAAAGAAATGGAAAAACATTCCATGCTCATGGATTGGAAAAATAAATATGAGTCTGTTTCTGTTTTATTTGCTCATTTGTTTTTTAAATTCCATATTTAACTGACATCATATGGTATTTACCTTTCTCTGACTTATTTCACTGAGTATAACACCCTCTAGATTCATTCATGCTGTTGCAAATGGCAAGATTGAATTCTTTTTGTGCCTGAATAATATCCCTTTATAGTCTTCATCCATTCATCTATCGATGGACACTTGGGTTGCTTCCATATTTTGGCCATTATAAATAATGCTGCAATCAACAATCGGTGCTTACATCATTTCAAAGTAGTTTTGTCATGTTCTTTGGATAAATAACCAGAAGTGGAATTGTTGGATCAAATGTAAGTTTTATTTTAAATTTTCTGAAGAATTTCCATACTATTTTCCATAGTGATTACACCAAGTTAGATTCTCACCAACAGTGCACAGGCTTCCCTTTTCTTCACATTCTCACCAACATTTATTTCTTGTCTTTATTGATAATAGTCATTCTGACAAGTATGAGGTGATAGCTCATTGTGGTTTTGATTTGCATTTCTCTGATAATTATTAATTCTGCCTAATTCTTAAAGCCAAAATTATCTTGTAGTCTTTGTGACACTTAAAATAAATGTTAAAAGGCAAACTTGTTTTCTTTGATTATTTGTTGATAAAGGAATTAAAATGCAAATGCTGGTAGAAGCAACATAAATTTCAGACACTGTCAACCATAGTCTACCATGTGTGGTAGCTTCCAGGCACTCAGGTCATTATAATATAGCTGATAACCAAGCAGCACTAATATCTACATAGTGGTAGCTACTTAAATTGCACGTAGAATATCTAATCAGAATTGTCAAGAATGAATCATTAACTCTTCATACAGCTAGTGAAAAACTGCTAGATTAAATTTCTCATTAAGTGCACAGAGACCACAGACTTTGGAATAAGCATCAAGATGCCCTCAATTTATAGATAGATATTAATGGGCTGCCCCACTGCCATTGGAGGAAATGAGCCAATTTCTCATCCTCTAGCTGCTTGAGAGGATTTCTTACCCCTCTGTACTAAAATAAATATACTCAAGGGGACAATTCTATCCCAAGGTTCTCTAAGCCAACTGTACTTTCCAGCTTTACATGTGCATTAAAAATAGGAGCCATCCATCATTGTAGGAAAGCTACAATGCTCCCCATTCATGGGGAGGGGGGGCAAAGAAAGTAGGAGAAAGGGGAGAACACAGAACCCAAATTTAACCCCGAATTTTCAGATAGGTTTCATATAAGTTCCTACAACCAGAACTTACTGACAAAATAAGTAGTGGGCTAGAGTAGACAAAATATTCTTCCAGTGCCCAAATACTAATCCCTAAAAATTCTTACTTCAGGGATAAATTCATTATTGAGGATTGAGGCTATGGTAACTATCAAAATACAGATATCCTATAGTGAGATATATAGTGATTTTAATGTCATGACATTCTAAAACATTCATTGAAACAACTTGTTTTGCTTAATTGCAGGGCTAGTGCTTATTATGGTTCAATATTTTTTGGATAATGTTCAAAGAAGCCTTCTATTTCAAACTTCCACTTACTTCGCCAATTTTCTCTGCAATGCACCTGGCAGATAGTTCTCTAAGAACAGACTGGGAACTCTTTTTTTTCCAAAGCAGCCCACCTATTCTAAGTGTTTAAAATTGAGTCCAAATTGACCTCCCTAGAACTTCTACTTGGATTTGGTGCCGTTCCCTAGACCTTCGATCAGGAATCTAAGCAAATAATACCGCCTCTCTTCAGCCTTGACATAAAGGAAAATAATGGTGACACATGTGAAATATCCTGATTTTTATGTGTTGGAAACTAATCTGAAAGCCTTTAAATATTCTCAGTAACTCTTATGCATTACTGGTAGGAATGTAAAGTGGCACAGCCACTGTAGACAACAGTATTGTAGCTCCTCAAAAATTTAGCATAGATTTATCATATAAACCAGCAATATCGTCTCTGGGTGTGTATCCAAAATAATTTAAAGTAGGGATTCAAACAGATATTTGTTCACCTATGTTCATAGCAACATTGTTCACAATACTCAAAAAGCAAAAACAACCCATGTGTACATGAACAGATGATGAAAAAACAGAATGTGGTATACCCATACAAGGAATATTAATCAACCTTAAAAAGGAAGGAAATTCTAACACACGTTACAGCATGAATAAACTTTGAAAACATTAAGCTAAGGGAAATAAACTTGATATAAAAGGACAATTATTTTATTATTCCAATTACATGGGGTAACTAAAGTAACCAGATTCATAGATACAAAAAGCAGAATGGCAGTTGCCAGGGGCTGTGGGGAAGGTAATGGAAAGATATATTTTGTAATGTATATTTTACCACACTTCTTAAGGAAACCGATTAAATCTGAATGAAGCCTGGAGCTTAATTAATAGTGAAAGAACAATACTCAGTAATACAAATAAAAGATGTCTACATGGCACCAAAAACTGGACACAAGTCCCTACCTGTGATCTGGCACCAAGTACAACAGACTTTGTCACCTCCCTTGATCTAGAAAAGAGATTTTAATAAACACAGGCTTATTCTCATACTAAAACAATGACACTTTCTGAATGCTTGCAATATGAAAGGCATTGTTCCAAGCACCACTTATTTATTAACTCATTTAATCCTCTCCACAGTCCTATAAAGTGAATAAAGTGACTAGCCTTATTTTACTGACAAAAAAATTGAAGCATGCCAACAACATTGTGTGGCTTCTAAAATATTTAATACATAGTAAGATTGTAGTCCACTACACACCCCCAGATATGTTTGCCTTTCCGCAAGCTGTTGCTTAGTCAGTTCTCTCCCATTGTGATTGTTCTGTTTTCTATTTTGCTGGCTATTCCTCCCAACTTACAATAAAGACATAGAAGTGAGCTTATCATGTTTTTCCACAGGAAAAACATAATGAAGAAAACAAATACTGCTACTCACAAACATACTTATATATCCTCTCCAGGGTCATTTGGTGCTTAAAGCCAACGTTGTGGGGAAGGGGGTGAGGTCAGCCAGTTCAAACCCACATTGCAAGCCAACTTAGTCATTTATACATCACTGTAATTAAATTTAGCAGCTCCTATGTAAAATAGGTTTTAGTAGGGAGAGATAATATTGTTTGAACATGGGAAGGAAAACATCCACTGATCAAGTGAAGGACACTGCAAGGTGACTAGGGAAATATTGAACACTGACTATCTCACAGGCTATTCTGCCTCAGGCCCACCCTGCAAATGTTTGTACTTCAACGTGATACTAACAACCTTTTCTCAGAACCTCAACTGAGTCCTCTCCCAGTGCTAGCTTGTGAGACTATGGATATAGCACTCAAAACCCCAGCCTCAGTGTCTGAGAAGAAGAAAACCAAAACAGCAGGAGATCAGGAAGACATTTTAGAAGAATGGCCAAAGGACCCAAGATGTTTAGTTTGGAAAAGAGGAGGTTTGGTGTCACCAGGCCTTGTTCATAATAGGAAACCAGTCGTGAACTTAGCAGTCGTGCTAAGAACTGATCTAAGTACTGCCTTGGTATCACATTCTTTAATTTTTACAAAAACCTTATAAAGAAAGTACTGCTGTTACCCCTAGTTTGCAGGTGAGATAATTTTAGACTAAGAGAAGGTAAGTTTGCACAGTAAATGAGTAGTAAACCTTACTATACTACCTGATTACACATTCCCCATTCACCACATCACCAAGCTCTGTTTGCTCCTTCCATAGAAATTCCTACAATTTTTATTTCTTTTATTTTTTGTTCATTCCCTAGACTATTATAAATGCTAAAGGAGCAAGATCGATATCTAGTATTGTTCCACATTTTATTGCCGCTGCCTATCACAGTGCTGGTATACTACTTAGAATTCAACAAATACTTATGGGATGGAAGGAAGCAAAGAAGGAAGGAACTAAAATCCAGGTAGATCTAACGTCAGAGCCTATGCTCTTAACCACCAAATTACATTGCTGAATTGTTATAGGCTGCCAGCACAATATGTTGGCCAAAACTATGATTCAGTCATCTGCAAAGTTCAAAACAAACCCAGATCTATGTGACTTGTCAAAGCAGCCAAATCAACAGCAGGCAGAACTCCTAAGACAGTCTATTAAATGCTGTCTTACTCTGTGTGCCACCCCCATGGTCCAATTCTAGGCAGCACTGTTCTTACTGGAATACATATTTTAATAAAGCATCCTACCACGCAGGGCTGGCCTGGGGTGTGGCTCACACAAGCAGATCCACAATTTTCTTGGGAAGCAAATATGCCAATGCACTTTTCCTGCATTCCAGTGGCCTTTGTACAAGAATCATCTATTTCACCTTCTGTCCCTCTGTTTTAATTAGTCCTCTTTCCAAGCTCCTCAGTGGCTTTCCTATATTTAAAAAAAAAAAACCGTTAAAATTAAAAGAACATTTTCCTGATTAAATCTCCTCCCTGCACTTGCAAACCTTCAGTTGTCTATTTATGACTCTGAGCTTCATTTTACTAAGTTCTATTTCGAGGCCACTAATATCATCTCATGCAGAGAAAGATGTATTCAGCATTCCATGTGGTGTCATTTTCTGAAGGGGGTGAAGTCTCATCTGCAATGCCTTATTATTCTTTTTTTACAGAGAGTTTTAGAACACATAAACCAACTGTTTTGAAGGAATAGCTCCCTTATGTCTTTGCCATTCCTAGTACTGGATTTTAATGGTGAGGAAAGAATACATATCCCATGACACAGCAGAGACAGTTTTCAAGGAAAAATAGCTCTCCTTCAGGGAAAACTTGATGTTCCCTAGGACTTGGTGAAATCCAAGCTAAAAGGCAAACTTTTATTCCCAAGTTCACAAAGAAGCTGAAAAATCTAAGACCCGCTTCCAAGAGCCTTATCCTCCTTGGATGTAATGCCCTGAAGCCCATCTGAAAATTTCAGTTGAAACATTAATGAACGCAAATCAACTGACTATGTCAATGGCTTGTGTTGCTCTCTTTGTGGAGTCCCCACTGGCCCAGGAGAGCTCAGCTTGAATCTGGGATGAAAAGATACAGGGATTTCTGATCACAGGAAAGTAATAAACATGAATTTAAGATAAGATATAATGAAAATGGGGCAAACTAAAAGATTAGCTCTGAATGTCAATATCCTCAATGTTCTTGTTATTGCTTGAACTAAATCATTCAGAATTGAACATGTAATGACTGCATGTTATCACACAATTCAAGTTACATCATATTCTGTAGCTTGGACATAATGAAAGCTATCATCAAATAAGCACTTAATATGTGTCAGCCACTGTGGCATATGCTTTCATTTATTCAGTTATTCAATTTTCACAACATAACTCTTTGACATAGGTACTACTACTATTCTCACTTTACACATGGGCAAGCAGAAGTACAAAGAAGTAAATAACTTGCCCCATGATCACAGAGCTCATAAGTGAAAATGCTGAGATTATAACACAGGTCGGTCTGACTCAGACATCACACCCATAGCTACTGTCTTATAATGACCCTCAGGTAAGACAAAGAGTAAAAGTTTAAGAGGGCTAGGTGAAAAAGTTTATATAAAGCATGAAATTATCATGGTTGGGATGTTTTCACAGTAAAGCAAACTCTAAGAATCTAAAAAAAATTTTTTTTTACAAATAGTTTATTGTCAAATTAGTTTCCACATAACACTCAGTGCTCATCCCCACAAGTGTCCTCCTCCATGCCCATCCCCCCCTCCCCCCCACATCCATCAGTCCTCAGTTTTTGTCAGCATTCAAGAGTCTCTCATGGTTTGCCTCTCTCCCTTTCCCCCACCATTTCCGCCCTTCTTCTCCCCCTTGTTCCTCCATCAAGTTCCTCCTAATCCTCCTATACGTGCAAACATATGATATTTGTCCTTCTCTGCCTGACTTATTTCGCTCAGCATAACACCCTCAAGGTCCATCCATGTTGCTACACATGGCCAGATTTCATTGTTTCTCATTGCCATGTAGTATTCCATGGTATAGATAAACCACATCTTCTTGATCCATTCATCTGTTGATGGACACTTAGGCTCTTTCCATGTTTTAGCTATTGTGGAGAGTGCTGCTATGAACATTGGGGTACATGTGCTCCTATGCCTCAGCATTTCTGTATCCCTTGGGTAAATTCCTAGCAGTGCTATTGCTGGGTCATAGGGGAGTTCTATTGTTAGTTTCCTGAGGAACCTCCACACTGTTTTCCAGAGGGGCTGTACCAGTTTACATTCTAAGCCAGCTTTGAAATAAAACTACAAACACCCTTAGAAAAAATAATGCCGTTAGCAATTTCCAGAATAGGCGATCTATAAAGACAGAAGTAGCTGGGGGCAGGGAGGAGTAACTGCTAACAAGTATGACATAATGAAAATGTTCTGGAATTACTGGTGATTGTTACACAACTCTGTGAAGATACCAAAAATTATTGACTTCCATGCATTAAAAGGGCAAATTTTATGGTATATCTTAATAATGCTCTTACAAAACACAAACAAAAACAAGATGTGAAAATAAAATCAGAAGACTCAAGTATATGATGGCAGAAACCTGCTTCAGAAATAAAGATCTAAAAGGGCTGGAAATTCAAAGTCACTTGTGATCTACTTCTCTTGAGACACCAGGAGCCCTATTCATAAGCTTTCCAGGACTCCCAGAAGACAGCAGCACTGCCTGGTCATTCTGCAGAGCCTCCTTCTGGGCATTTGGGTATGGTGGTAGGAGTGGGTGGGGAAAGGATACATAGAACCTTCTTTCTTAGGTGCATTTTGGTAAATGTGTTGATCCTGCTTCTAACCCAATCCTGTTTATAGAGAGCTGATTGGTGCATCAATATGAAGGGCTATGTTGTCATCATTAAGAACTTGGGAGTACTGTGAGCTAATAAAAGGAGTTAAGGTCCAGAAAGGCTATAATACAGTCCTTCAGCCTATGATATCACATTGGGGCTTGACTATATATCATACCTGGAAAGTTCTTTCGAGGCTCAAAAATAGCTCTTTCTTCCATGAACTGCCAAAGGCAGTTGAACTATGCTCCTCAGGTAAATTTCTGGCATAAAAACAGGTTGGAATATCTATGGTTGAGTCTTACATACACATCCAACCGTTCTGATAATTTAAGATGTTTTTAAGCAGCTTAAAAGGTTTCCTTATCTAGCAAGACAGATAATGAAACTGACTTTCTCCCTTGATTAGAATGGCAGTTTAATTGAGGCCATAGGTACACAATAGCTATATTGACTTTCTTAGTCTCTCCAAATGGCCCCTACTGTTATTGGATGTCATCCTAGTTCCTGGAAATAATCTTAGTGAAGAACTCAAGGATCTTATTTTTTTAATCGATTACTGAAAGAATACAGATAAACTGTTGCCAAGCCACCTCTTGGCCTCAGAACTACTCACTAAGGACGTGATCCTGCATGCAGAATAATATCTGGGTTTGATTAATGATGATGAAAACTCTCAGATCAACTATGTCTCCTGAACTGGCCACTCCCACTATTTCCCAACACTGCAGAGGTCCTATTTCCCAACACAACACTTGAGAAGTCATAATTTGTATCAGCACCAATGATTTATAAAAAAAACAAGAGGAACATGAATAGCTTCTCTACATAAACAATTATTCAGTGACCTTTTCAGTTGAACTCCTTTTCAACTAACAGTAGTTTGGAATCGTAGCACCATCCATTAATCTCAAGGGTAATTTCCCCTGTCATGGCAATAGGTGCTCTGATTTAATCTTTGACTTCAGTGCCAAAAGTCCCTGTTCTTACCAAACTTAACAGTGCCCGGGTCTAATATCTGTCTAAATGGGACATATTTTCAGGCCATGGAATTCAATGGGGTCAGTTTGTATAAGGTCTCTGATTTCCATTATTATTGCTAAACATATGTTTAGAATAAGCATAAACTAGAGGAGTAGAGCCCAGTATTGTGACTCTGCATTCGATTCTATTAAATACCTAATTCAATGGTTCAAGCCATGTTTCAGAGCTCCAGGATTCTATAGTGAGTCTTTGGGTCCTCTAGAGAAGCTTCAAGGGGCAAGACTAGCTGGGCAGGCACAGTATCCCAACCTATCTTCTGCTTCATCAAAGGAATTGCATTTTGTCTATTTGATTTATTGGGGTTCCACAGACTTCACCTCAAAACAAAGATGCCCCTTTTCTAAATATTAATTTTATAGGCCACTACTGCAATTAATCCAGATATGACTGACCATTAATATGGATGGAGTCTCTAAGTAATGAAATTGGAGTGTCAAGAATAGCCCCTGTTCAAAAATACATGGTTAAGGGGGGATGGGCACGGAGAGGGGCACTTGAGGGGATGAGCACTGGGTGTTATATGGAAACCAACTTGACAATAAACTATTTGTAAAAATAATACATGGTTAAGTTTGCCATCCATTAATTTATCACATCTATTTTTGAAGCAGATTTTTTAGCCTAAATCAGTTAAGTACTTTCAGATAGTCATAAGTACAAAGAAGAAAATAGAACAGAGTGGTGGGATAGCATGACCAGAGTGGTAGACAAAGGAACTATGTTAGACAAGATGACGTTCAAGGAAGACCCACAGGAGGTGACATTTGGGCTGAGATAATATGAAAAGAAAAACAAAACATTCAGCTAGTACTCAGTGAACTACTGTAATATATGCATAGTGACTCAAGCTGAGATCAGAAAGGTAGTTCATGCAGCCACCAAAAACTTTAAGCATAGATTGATTAACATTTGCAAAACATTAGTCCTGGAGCTCCTTGTGGAGGAGGACAAGAAAGGAATTGGGAAAGCATTAAGAAGACTAGTATAATAGTTCAGTTGAACGAAGATGGTGGCTACAACTGTAACAGTGGAGATTGAGAAAAGTAGATATATGTGGGATATGCTTGTATAAGTAAAGTTGAGAGCCCTTGTTGAAGAACTAAATGTGAGTTGTGAGAGAATAAAAGAAATCAAGGATGATTCTTGGAAGATTCATGTTTACTTTTCATTTTTTTAAAATTTTAATCAAAAAATTTTATTCAAGTGTAGCTGACAGTCAGTTACATTAGTTTCAGGTATACAACATAGTGATCTGACAAGTTTATACATTATGCTCTGCTCACCACTAGTATAGTTATTATCTGTCACCATGCAACACTCTTACAGTATCACTGACTAGATTTCCTAGGGTGGGTCTTGTATTCCTCGGACTTATTCATCCTCCAACTGGATGTTTGTCTCTCCCGTCCCCTTCACCCACTATGCCCAGCCCGTACTGTGCTAATTTTAACAACAAAACACTGAAAGCATTTAAAGGCTCAATAGAAATGATTAAAGAATACTACAAGTGTATAGTACAAGGGCAACTGACGAATGGATCAAGAAGATGTGGTTTATCTATACAATGGAATACTACATGGCAATGAGAAACAATGAAATCTGGCCATGTGTAGCAACATGGATGGAACTTGAGGATGTTATGCTGAGTGAAATAAGTCAGGCAGAGAAGGACAGATACCATATGTTTGCAAATATAGGAGGATTAGGAACCTTTTACTTTTCATTTTTTAATGTTTATTCATTTTTGAGAGAGGGAGAGAGAGAGACAGAGAGACAGAGTGCAAGCGAGGGGAGGGGCAGAGAGAGAGGGAGACACAGAATCCGAAGCAGGCTCCAGGCTTCTAGCTGTCAGCACAGAGCCCGAGTTGGGGGTCTGAACTCACGGGCCACAAGATCATGACCTGAGTCAAAGTCAGACACTTAACCAGCTGAGCCATCCAGTTGCCCCATGTTTTTTAAAAGTGTTAAGCATTGGATGAATGATAGTACCACTAAGTAAGATTTTAAAAAATACTGTGTAATGAACAGATACGTTTAACCAGGGCAGAGGAGGGAAGTGGGGAATAGAATCAATTGAATTATATTTTCAGCATATTATGTTTGCTATATCTATTAGATATCCAAATGACATTAAGAAGCCAATTGGATATAGGTGTTTGAAGTACTAGGAAGATATAAATTTGGGATTAATCAGCATAGAGATGATAGAAAAGTTATAAAACTAAATGGGATCACCTACATAATGAGGAGATATAGAGAAGACAAGATACAATTAAGTACTAAGGAGCCCACAATTTTAGAAGCCAGAGGAAGGGGTTTCCAACAAAGAAGATGTAAAAAGCATTCTACCAGGTAGGAAGACAACCAGGAGAGTGTGGTGTCATGAAAGCTTGGAGAAAAAAGAGTGTTTCAGAAAGGAGGGTGTGGTCACTTGTGTCAAAAGTTTCTGAGAGGTAGAATAAGATAAAGACAGAGTGATGGTAGTGTTTCAGGATTTGCCAATGAGTGGGAAGATTGGGGGGAAAGGAGCAAATCTTCCCATCTTTTATGAAATCCTTTCACTTGGCTGACCATCTACTTTAGAGGCAGCAGAGGCCTTTATGAAAGAACTAGAGAGAAAGTTATAAAGAGAAAGCACTGCAAATAAACATATTCTTGTCAATTGTTGCTTAAAACTATTGTTAGAAGTGAGATCTGGCCCCGTAAATTTTAACAGATCAAATCTTTGATTTACAGGGGGCTAAAGGCAATAAAATGACCACAGATGTTCCTAGAGAAAAATGTACTTCTAACTGCCCAGGAGAAATGTAATATTGAATAAATAGAGGTTAAAAATATACACAAGGAACTTCCAATATTAACGCTGTGCAAACAACATATAAGTAATCTCTGGAAAAAGATGTGTAGGTAATTTAAAACCACAATCAATATCTAAATTTCTTTAATGTTTTTTATTTATTTTTGGGGGGGAGAGGGAGAGAGAGAGAGTACAAGCAGGGGAGGGGCAGAGAGAGAGGGAGACACAGAATCAGAAGCAGGCACCAGGATCTGAGCTGTCAGCACAGAGCCCAATGCGGGGCTTGAGCACGTAAACTGCAAGATCATGACCTGAGCCGAAGTTGGACGCTTACATAACTGAGCCACCCAGGTGCCCCACACAATCTATATCTAAAGAAAATATCCTAAAAGCCCCAGTCCCTTACGAGTATTGCAACATATAATCATAACACCCTCATCTGATACACTACCTACTTTGCTGGTCCATATCTAGCCAGCTCATTTCCCATTGACTTGTTTTCTTTCCCCCCAGTATATATACTTTACCACATGGCAGAGATAAGGTTTCTGATCCAAACTGGTGAAATAATTAGAATCATAATTACTGCTGGGCACTCAATATTGGCTATTTCAAAAATAAAACATACTTCTGGGCACTTGGGTGGCTCAGTTGGTTAAGCAACCAACTCTTGATTTAGGTTCAGGTCATGATCTCACAGTTTGTTGGATCAAACTCCATGTCAGGCTTTGCATTGACAGCACAGAGTCTGCTTGGGATTCTCTCTCTCCTCTCTCTGCCCCTCCCCCAGCTCATGCATGTGTATGTTCATGTGTGCTCTAAATAAATAAATAAACAAACAAACAAATAAAACCTCTATAACAGTTGATCTAAGTCCCTCATGTTAAAATTAATGCTCATCAATCAACTCTTTGCAGTGTGGAAATGTTTGTGCACATGTGTGTGTCTGTATATGCACGTGCCCATCCATGAATCTAGGCACATTGTACATTTGAGAAATGAGATATTCAGGATGATCAGTTCGGTTGCATTTACCTCCACTGAAGGTATGAGAACTTGATCCAAAGCTTATTTTATATAGATATAGTTCATAAATAATTTGTACATGCTCCCTTTTTAAAGATAAAATGTCTTCATATAATTTCAACATTTTTTCCTTGACTTAGTCTAAGAACCTCATTTTATGATCTCTTAAGTCATAAATGACCTCTTAATGACCTCTTAGGTTTTTAAAAATCTCAATTATACAAGGATGTATTAGGAGAGTATAATTTGTATGTTTCTTTGCCAAATGACCCCAGAGCCCTGTGTATTTGGGGTTTATATACCCACCTAACTATATCCCTCCATCCCTCATGTCATCTTTCAATATTGTACTACTGTAAGTGCATCTGCCTGAGGCAATCACTCGCTNGTTGTAGGATACAAGATCAACACAGAAAAATCCATCACATTTTTACATACTAACAATGAACATAAACTAAAATTAAAAACACAATATCATTTACAATTGCCCCAGTAAAATTAAAGTATACACTTAAGAAAATATGTACAAAATCTGCATACTAAAAATAATGAAAGACTAACAAAAGAAATGAGAGACTTAAATAAATAGAGAAACATACAATGTTCATGGATTGGAAGACTCAACATAGTAAATAAATTACCCAAATTGATTTAGTTTAAGTTTAAGCAATTTGTATCAAAATCCTAGCAAGATAATTTTAGAAATTAGACAAGCATTTTCTAAAATTTATATGGAAAGGCAAAGGCATAGAATAGCAAGAACAACCTTTATGAAGAAGAATAAAGTGGGAGAAATAATTCTACCTGATATTAATTAAGGCTTACTATATAGCTAAATTATGAAGACAGTATTGTATTGATGGAGACATAGAAATATAGATCAATGGAGCATAGATATGTTCATAGAACACAGAAGCTACAAATAGATCCATGCAAATATGCCCAACTGATTTTTGACAAAGACACAAAAGCAATTCACTTAAGAAAGGGTAGCCTTTTCAACAAATGGTGCTTCAGCACTTAGACAGTCATAGGCATAAAAAAATGAACCTTGGTATAAACCTCATATTTTATATAGGAAATGTCTCAAAATGGATCATAGACTTAAATGTAAAATTAAAACTTCAATTTTTTAAGAAAAAAAGAGAAAATCTTTAGGCTATAAGGAGGAAAATTTGATAAACTGGGCTTTATCAAAATTTATAACCTTTGCTCCATGAAAGACGCTGTTAAGAGAATGAAAAGACAAGTTAGAGATGAAGAAGAAATATGTGCAACACATAAATCTGACAAAGTGTTAGTATCTAGAAGGTATAAAGAACCCCCAAAAGTCATCAGTAAAAAAAAAACAATCCAAGTGTAAACTAAGCAAAAGACATAAAGAGAAATTTCCATGAAGAGCGTATACAGATCGGAAGTAAGTATGTGAAAATATGTTCAACATTACGAACCATCAAAGAGACGTGAATTAAAACCACAATGACATAATAATCTGATAGATTACTATACATCTATCAGAATGGTTAAAACAAACCAACCAACCAACCAACAAAAACACACAGTGACCACACCAAATGCTGGGGGAATATGTGAAAGGAACTGGATCACTCATACATTGCCATTTGGAATTTAAATGGTATGGCCACCTTGGACAACGGGATGACAGTTTCTTATAGAACTAAACATGCACCTATCATATGACAGAAATTTTTGTACTCTTGTATATTTACCTCATAGAACTAAAATTTCACGTGTGCACAAATACATGTACACATATATCAATAGCAATTTTAATCGCAGTAGCCAAAAATTGGATACAACCTAGATGTTCTTTAACAGTAAATGATTAAATGAGTATGACATCCCTACCATGAGTGACACATCCCTACCATGGAATACTACTCAGCAGTAAAAAGGAACAAACTATTGATGGAAGCAATGACTTGGATCAATCTCTAGAAAATTATGTAGGGTAACAAAAAAGCACAATCATAACATGCTGCATGATTCCATTTATATAACTATTTTTTTAGATGTACAAGGGGAGTTCCCCCCCAAATTGTATATTTTTGTTGAAATATAATTAACATAAAGTGTTAGTTTCAGATGTATGATATAATGATTCGACATACTATATATTTCTCAGTGCTCATCAAGATAAGTGTACTCTTAATCCCCTTCACCTATTTTACCCATTCTTCACCCATCTCACCTCTCGCA
This sequence comes from Crocuta crocuta, assembly GCF_008692635.1. Classification (NCBI taxonomy): domain Eukaryota; kingdom Metazoa; phylum Chordata; class Mammalia; order Carnivora; family Hyaenidae; genus Crocuta; species Crocuta crocuta. The sequence continues at coordinate 62,303 of NW_027527433.1, read as the reverse complement.
ACTACCAGTTTGTTTCTGGTCTTTAAGAGTCTGTATTTTTGTTTATCTGGGTTTTTCTTTGTTTTATTTCTTAAATTCCATATATGAGTGAAATCATATGGTATTTGTCTTTCTCTTACTGACTTATTTTACTCAGTATTATATTCTCTAGATCTATCCTCCTGAATGGGAGAAAATATTTGCAAATGATATATTTGGTAAGAGGTTAATATCCAAAATATACAAAGAACTTATACAACTCAATACTAAAAAATTTTTAAAAATTAAAAACAGCAACAAAAACAAATAATCTGACTTTAAAAAAATGGCAGAGGACATGAATAGACATTTTTCCAAAGAAGACAAACAGATGGCCAATAGACACAAAAAGATTCTCATCATCACTAACCATCAGGGAAATGCATTCAAAACCATAATGAGATATTATTTTATACCTGTCAGAATGGCTAAAATAAAAAACAGAACAAATAACAAGTATGTTGAGGATATGGAGAAAAAGAAACCCTTACACCCTGTGAATGGGAATGTAAATTGGTGCGGTCACTGTGGAAAACAGTATGGAGGTTCTTCAAACAATTAAAAATAGAATTTCTATATTATAAAATAATTCCACTACTGAGTATTTACCCAAAGAAAACAAAAATACTAATTCAAAAAGATATATACACCCCTATGTTTATTGTCACATTAGCAAGATATGAAAGCAGCCCAAGTGTCCATCAATTGATGAATGGATAAAGGAAATGTGTGTGTGTGTGTAATAGAATATTATTCAGCCATCAAAATGAATAAGATCTTGACATTTGCAACAACATGGATGGACCTAGAGGGTATAATGCTAAGTGAAGTAAGTCAGAGATAGATAAATAGCATTTATATAACTTTTTTAAATGACAAAATTACAGAAATAAAGAACAGATTTGTGATTGCCAGGGGTTAAGAATAGGGTTGGGGATGCAATAGAAAGGTGAGTTTGGTTATACAAGGGCAGCATTTAAGTGTGGTGGGGGGCNACACACACACACACACACACACACACACACACACACACACACACCCCAAGTAAAATTGGAGAAATCTAAATACAATAGTTGAGTTATATCAATATAATTTTCTGGTGTGATATGTTCTATAGTTATACATGATGTCATCTTTGGGGGAAATGAGGTAAAGTGTGCCCTGAGATACCTCTGTATTATTACTTACAACTGTATGTAGCAAAATTACCTCAAAACATTTTAAAAATCAATCCACATTTAAAAGGAAATAGGTAATGCAAAATAAATGTCCTAAAACAAATGCCTCGCACAAAACGAGGCTCTACTACAGGCTCTTGATTGACTCTAATTTGATTTTTCTCAGGCTCTTTTTTCCCTTATTACCTGGTTCTCAACTGTGTTCCCAATGGGTCAGGTGCTTTTTAGTCTTCTCTTTCTGTTTATTACTTGTATTGCACTGGTCCTTGACATGTTTCAAGTACACCATAACCACTGATGAAAGGCACTTACTCTCTTAAAGATGCCTTAGGGATGCAGGTGAGTGAAGAATTCTTGGGGAATCTGTGACTGAATATAAGTGTCTGATACAACAAAGCAGAAATAATAGAATGATAGAAAAAGGAAGGGGTAAGACTCAAATAATGGTAATAAAAGAGACCTTTCTTCCTTGTTCCTTGCCTTTCTCTTGTTTTGTATATTCTATTACACCACTCTCAATATTTTTACAGTTTCTGACAAATTCAGAAGCCCACCTTTAATTGGGGCAGGGAGTTTATTGGGGAAAGAGATACCAGGTTTTCAAAGGGAGTATGTGTTCAAAAGACCAGAGCCAACCAAATGACGGCAGACTTATGAATGATATTCCCTCAATTCCTGATGTATACCTGTTGGCTTTTGACTCACAATCACACCACCAACTTTGGTGTTTAATTAGTCCCATTCAGATTTGGATGTCCTGGGTAACTGATCCCAATATCTGAGCTTGTACTTTTCTCCAATTCCTAATTCACTAACTGGATTCTGGTATCTGTTGCCTTTTGCCATGTTTGACCTTTTTGTATTTTGGCACTGGCAACCCATGTTGGCTTATCTCACTATAGAGCCAAATAGTTGAGTGACGGATCCCTGGAATTAGAATTCTCAAACTTGAATTTTTAACTCCCCATTTACAATCTGGGAGAACTTGAACAAAACCCTATTCCTTTATGTTTCAGTTTCATCTGTAAAATGGGTATAATAATGGTTCCTACCTCTAGGTTGTGGTCAAGAGTCAGTGAGTTATGTCAAACACTTAGAAGACTGACTGGCACATAACAAATAAAATAACACATGGAAAGCCATTACTAATATGCTTGCCACATATAAATGCTCTGTAAATTTTAACTATGATGATTACTACTACTACTATACTACTCTTCTTATAATTAAGAAAGAAAATTGTTTAAAATCTGAAAAAAAAAAGATGATCTGAAGCAGAATTTTGCTGTGCAATGTGATTAACAGCCACTTCTGGGAAGTATCCAGTGTTCCTAATAAAATAAGCATTTTTTATAGAGTTTGATGAACTCAAGGGGCCTTCTGGGAAGTTATAGTCATCCAAACCATCCTGTGAGGAGTGATCCATACAGAAGTCAGGCTTGTGATAAGCCTAATAACTTTTAACCATACATTTATTTCTTGATTCTAATCTAGCAATGTTATCTACTACTATTTCATCCTATGAAAAGTCTCCAAGAAAGAAATACAAAAGCAGATGGGGGAACTAGGAGGTTAATGGAGCCTACCACACCTATCATTCCACCCATTCTTCCACAAGTAGCTTAAAGGAAAGATAAAAAGTGCACATAGCTTGTCTCTTTGCACTCTTTTAAGGACTTACTGTACCCGTCTCCCTCTTGAATCTTATCTTATATCCCTCTGCCCTTAGCTCACTAAACTCTTGTATGAATAGATCTTTCTTTACCTTACACAGGTAAAACTCTTTTATGCCTCAGGGCCTTTGTATCTGTTGCTCCCTCTGCTGGCAATTGCTTATCCACTTCTGCAACCTCACTGACCTTACCTAGTTTCAGCACAAAGAGTAATACCTAGCCTATCAGTTTACAAGTTATACATAATTATACATCCATGATACTCCACAGTTCTCCACAGTAACACTCTGCACAACTTTAATCACTTGTTTTATTCCTGACACAAATATTTGTATATCTTGAAGTCCTTGTCACACAGTCAGTATTCAAGAACTGTTGGACTCAGACGTAAATTATATCAAGTATTTAAAGAAGAGTTAATACCTATTTTTCTCAAACTCTTTTAAAAAGTAGAAAAGAAAGGAAAGCTTTCAAATTCATTCTATGAGGCCAGCACGGCCCTGATACCAAAACCAGATAAAGACAAGAAAGAAAGAAAGAAAGAAAGAAAGGAAGGAAGGAAGGAAGGAAGGAAGGAAGGAAGGAAGGAAGGAAGAAAGGAAGAAAGAAAGAAAGAAAGAAAGAAAGAAAGAAAGAAAGAAAGAAAGAAAGAAAGAAAGAAAGAAAGAAAATGCAGGCTAATAGCCCTGATAAACATAGACACAAAAAATCCTCAATAAAATATTAACAAATCAAATCCAACAATAATTTTTTTAAAAAATTATTCACCATGATCAAGTAAGATTTATTCCAGGGATGCAGAAATGGTTCAATACTTACCAATCAATATGGTACATCACATAACAAAAGAAAGGATAAAAACCCTTTGATAATCTCAATAGATGCAGAAAAATCATTTGACAAAATACAACTATTCATGATAAAACTTCTCAACGTAGGCTTAAGAGGGTACACCTCAACATAATAAAGGCCATATATGAAAACCACACCGTTAACATCATAGTCAATGATAACAAATTGAGAGGTTTTCCTCTAAGATGAAGAATAAGACAAGGATGTACACCCTCACCACTTTTATTCAATATAGTATTGGAAGTCCAAACCATAGCAATTAGACAACAAAAAGAAATAAAAGGCATCCAAATAGATAAGGAAGAAGTAAAATGTTCATTATTTGCACATAACATGATGCTATATACAGAAAACCCTAAAGACTCCACCAAAAAATACTACTAGCACTGGTAAATGATTTAAGTCAAGTAACAAGGTAGAAAATTAATATACACAAAACTGTTGTATTTATATACACTAATAATGAAGTAGCAGAGACAAATTAAGAAAATAATCTCATTTACAATTGTACCAAATAATACAATACTTAGGAATAAATTTATCCGAGGGAGTGAAAAATCTGTGCTCTGCAGACTATGAAAAATGATTAAAGAAACTGAATATGACACAAACAAATGGAAAGATATTTCATGCCAAAAAACTGGGAGAATTAATATTGTGAAAATTTCCATACTACCCAAATAATCTATACATTTAATCCAATTCCTATGAAAATATCAATAATTTTCACAGAACTAGGCCAAATAATAATAAAACCTGTATTGAACCACATAAAACCTCTAATGGACATAACAATCCTGAGAAAGAAGAACAAACTTTGGAGTTATCACAATCCCAGATGTAGAGATATACTACAAAGCTGTAGTAATCAAAACAGTATGATACTGGCTCAAAAATAGACACAGAGATCAAAGGCACAGAAAAGAGAGCCCTAGAAATATTGACCATACTTATATGATCAATTAATCTATGACAAAAGATGCAAGAATATACAAAGGGAGAAAATACAGTCTCTTCAACAAACCGGACATGCTTCTTCTTCCTACATGCTAATGAAGGAAACTGGACCATTTTATTTCACTATACATAAAAATAAAATCAAAATGAATTAAAGACCTAAATGTAGAACTGAAACCATAAAACTCCTAGAATAAACCATAAGCAGTAATTTCTTTGACATCCATAAAAACATTTTTTTCTAGATATGTTTCCTCAGGCAAAGAAAACAAAAGCAAAAATAAACTATCAGGACTAAACCAAAATAAAATGCTTATATACAGCAAAGCAAACACTCAACAAAACTAAAATACAACCTACTAGAAGATGATATGTGCAAATGATACATCTGATAAGGGGCTAATATCCAAAATATATAAAGAACTGACAAAACTCAACACCAAAAAATCCCACAAATAAACCAATTAAAAATGTGCAGAGGACCTGGATAGACATTTTTCCAAAGAAGATATACATATGGACGGCAGACACATGAAAAGATGTTCAACATCACTAATCATCAGGGAAATGCAAAGCAAAACCGCAGCGAGCTATCATCTCACACCTGTCAGAATGGCTTAAAAAAACACGCAAGAAATTACTTCCTCACATACTGTAAAATGGCTAAAATTAACAACACAAAAAAAACAGGTGTTAGCAAGGATGCAGAGAAAGAGGAACCCTCTTGCACTGCTGGTGGGAATGCAAACTGGTGCAGCAACTCTGGAAAATAGTATGGAAGTTCCTCAAAAAGCTAAAAATAAAACTACCTTATGATCCAGCAATTGTACTATTAGGTATTTACACAAAGATACAAAAATACAGATTCAAAGGGGTACATGCACCCCAGAGTTTATAGCAGCATTATCAATAATATCCAAACTATGGAAAGAGCTCAAATGTCAATCAGTGGATGAATGGATAAAGATGTGGTATGTATGTACATACAATGAAATGTTACTCAGCCATAGAAAAGAATGAAATCTTGCCATTTTCAACAATGTGAATGGAGCTAGAACATATTACATTAAGTGAAATAAGTCAATCAGAGAAAGACAAATACCACATTACTTCACTCATATGTGGAGTTTAAGAAACAAAACAGATGGACATAGGGAAGTAGGGGAAAAAGAGAAGAGAGGGAAACAAACCACAAGAGACTCTTAATGATAAAGAACAAACTGAAGGTTGATGGAAAGAGGTGGGTGGGAGATGGGCTAGATGGGTGATAGCTATTAAAGAGGGCACTTGTGATGAGCACTTGTGTTGTATGTAAGTGATGAATCACTGAATTCTGCTCCTGAAGCCAATGTTGCACTGTACATTAACTAACATTTAAATAACAATAAAATAAAATACCCCTCTCCCAAAACCACAAGAATTAATGACTTTTGTTGAGGATGTGGAGGAAAAGGAACTCTTATGCACTGTTGGTGGGAATGCAAACTGGCATAGTCACTATGGAAAACATTATGGAGGTTCTTCAAAATATTAAAAATATAATTAGCATATAGTCCAACAATTCCACTACTGGGTATTTACCAAAGAATACAAAAACACTAATTTAAAAACATATATGTACCCCTATGTTTACTACAACATTATTTACAATAATGAAGATATAGAAGCA
>NW_027527433.1:55170-55862 GCF_008692635.1 Crocuta crocuta | reverse complement strand
GTGTGTGTGTGTGTGTGTGTGTGTGTGTGTGTGTGTGTGTGGTGGAATATTATTCATCCAGAAAAAGAATGAGCTCTTCAAAATAAGTCAGGCAGAGAAGGACAGCTATCATATGTTTGCACGTATAGGAGGATTAGGAGGAACTTAACGGAGGACCATGGGGGAGAAGAAGGAGGGAAATGGGGGGGAGAGGGAGGGAGGCAAACCATGAGAGACTCTCGAATGCTGAGAACAAACTGAGGACTCANGAATCTAAAGGGTATAATGCTAAGTAAAAGAAGTGATTTGGAGGAAGACAAATACCATACAGTTGCAAGCTTATGTGAAATTTAAGAAACAAAACAAATGAACAATGAAAAAAAAAAAGAGGCAAACCAAAAAATGGACTCTTAATCTCAGATAACAAACTGGTGGTTTTCAGAGAAGAGGTAGGTGGGAGAAGGGTTAAAATAGATAAAAGGGATCAAGAAAAAAGAAGAGAAAAAGATAAAGCAGACAAGAAATGTTGAATGGATAGAGGGATGGATGCATGCATGCATGGATAGATGGATGGGTGGATAAATAGAGGAATAAATGAGTGGTTGGGTGAGTGAATGGACGAGTAAATAGATGAATGGATATCATAAATAGGTTATAGGAAAAGTATAAATATTCACAGAACTACAGAATAATAGAAGACAAAGGACATAAGT
>NW_027527433.1:44594-55161 GCF_008692635.1 Crocuta crocuta | reverse complement strand
GAAGACACAGAACATAAGTTACCTTTTAGTGCAATTTTTATCTTTCATAACTTGAGAAACTGAGCTCAGGAAAAGGAATTTGGCCTGATTAACATCTCTAGTTACTGAGAGCCCTCCTCTGAGGCTAAAAGCACTTGCCAGCTGGGAGAAATCTATGGACTGATAACTACAGTTGGAAATCTTGCCTCTTGAAGTTTTTCTGGAAGTTCTATGGTGACTGAGTCTGCACTGCCCCTTGCTCTGGTTTCCAATCTTCCATCAGCCTCTTCTTGATAGACATTACTTGGCACATTCAGCAGGATCGAAAGTATCTTACGTCTATCTCTGGCGCTGCCTCAGATTCAAGTGAGGTACCTACAAGAATTCAATGGACTCTGTCGTCTTCTTGGTGGCTTCACATCATAGTGGGCTACCTCAAGAAACAAGCCAAAGGACACATGGTGGAGAGTCCCAAATACCACTACGAGTAGGGAAATAAAATGACCAAACTCTCAACAAGCAAGACCAAGAAATACCATTCAAAGAACACTTCCTGAATGGAGGCCCTGGACAGTCAAAGAGCCTTCTTTAATACAGTAGTATTCGCAGGTGCAGAGCACATAAGAAGCTTTTAAATTAACCAGAGACAGAAAGCTAGCCAAAATGACAAAATGGAAAAACTCTCCTCTAAAGGAATCCCAGGAAGAAGTGACAGCTAAAATAACTTCTCAAAACAGATATAAGCAACATAACTGAAGAAGAATTTAGAACAATAGTCATAAAATTAATCGCTGGGCTTGAAAAAGGCATGGAAGACATCAGAGAAGCTATTGCTACAAAGACTATGGAGCTTAAAAAGAGTGGTGATGAATTTAAAAATGCGATAAATGAGATGCATAATAAAATGGAGGCATCCAATGCACGGATTGAAGAGGCAGAGAGGAAAACAGGTGAGTTAGAAGATACAATTATAGAAAAAGAGGAAGCCAAGAAAAAGAGACATAAACTGATCCAGGAGCACGAAAGAGGAATTTGAGAACTGAGTGACACTATCAAACGAAACAATATCCACATCATAGGAACTCCATAACAGGAAGAGAGAGGGAAAGGCAGTGAAGGAGTACTTGAACAAATTATAGATGAGAACTTCCCCATTCTGGAGTAGGAAACAGACATTGAAATCCAAGAGGCACATAGAACCCCCTCAGACGTAACTCGAACTGATCTTCTGCACAACATATAGTGAAACTGGCAAAATATAAGGACAAAGAGACAATTCTGAAAACAGCTAGGGATAAAAGGGACCTAACACACAAAGGGAAACCTATCAGAGTGGTTACAGACCTATCGACTGAAACTTGGCAGGCCAGAAAGGAATGGCGGGAAATCTTCAATGTGATGAACAGAAAAAAATATGCAGCCAAGAATCCTCTATCCAGCAAACCTGTCATTCAGAATAGAAGGAGAGATCAAGGTCTTCCGAAATAAACAAAAATTGAAAGAATTTGTCACCACTAAACCAGCCCTACAACAAATCCTAACGAGGGCTCTATGAGGGAAATGTTACAAGGAACACAAGGTACCAGAGACACCATTACAGCATGAATCCTGCAAAGAACACAATGACTCTAAACCCCATATTTTTCAAGAATAACACTGAATGTAAATGGACTAAGTGCTCCAAATGAAAGACATACAGTAGCAGAATGGATAAAAAAATAAATAAAATCCATCTCTTTGCTGTCTACAAGAAACTCATTTTAGGCCTGAGGATACCTTCAGATGGAAAGTAAGGGGATGGAGAAATATATATCATACTACTAGAAGTAAAAAGAAAGCTTGAGTAGCTATACTTGTATCAGACAAACTGGACTTTAAAGTAAAAGCAGTAACAAGGAATGAAGAAGGGCATTATATATAATTAGAGGGTCTATCTTTCAGAAAGGGCTTACAATTATAAATGTCTATGCACCGAATACAGGAGCACCCAATAAAACAATAAAACAATTAATCACAAACAAACAATCTTATGGATAAGAATGTGCTAATAGCTGGGGAATTTAATACTCCACTTACATCAATGGATAGATCAACTAGACAGAAAATCACTAAAGAAACAATAAACTTGAAGGACACATTGGATCAGATGGATTTGACAGATATATTTAGAACTCTGCATCCTGAGGCAATGGAATTCACTTTCTTCTCAAGTGCGCATGGCACATTCTCCAAGATAAATCTCATACTGGATCATAAAGCATTTGCCAATAAATATAAAAGAACTGAGATCAACCATACATAGTTTCAGATAACAATGCTATGAAACTTGAAATCAACCACAGGAAGAAGTCTGGAAAACCTCCAAAAACATGGAGGTTAAAGAACACCCTAGTAAAGAACTAATGGGCCAATAAGATAATTAGAGAAGAAATTTAAAAATATATGGAAACAAATGAAAATGAAAATACAACAATCCAAACTCTATGGGATGTGGCAAAGGCAGTCCTAAGAGGAAAGTACATTGCACTCCAGGTGCACTTCAAGAAATTAGAAAAAGCACAAGTACAAAATCGAAGGAAAACTTTCAGACTCATTCTACGAAACCAGCATCACTTTGATTCCCAAACCAGAAAGAGACTCAGCAAAAAAAGNAAGACCTTTGAGAAAGTTGGGATAGAAGGAACTTACTTAAACATCACAGAAGTCATTTATGAGAAGTCCTTGACTAACATCATCCTCAATGAGGAAAAACAGAGAACTTTCCCCCTGAGATCAGGAACACGACAGGGATGTCCACTCTCACCACTGTTGTTTAACATAGTGCTGGAAGTCCTAGCATCAGCCATCAGACAACAAAAGGAAATAAAAGGCATCAGAATTGGCAAAGAAGAAGTCAAACTCTCACTTTTCCCAGACGACATGATACTTTACATAGAAAACCCAGTTGCATTTTTATACACCAATAATGAAGCAACAGAAAGAGAAATCAGGAAACTGATCCCATTCACAATTGCACAAAAAAAAAAAAAAAACACACACACACAAAATACCTAGGAATAAACCTAACCAAAGATATAGATCTCTATGATGAAAACTATAGAAAACATAGGAAAGAAATTGAAGAAGACACAAGAAAATGGAAANATCTTTGACAAAGCGGGAAAGGGTATCCAATGGAAAAAAGACAGCCCCCTTAACAGATGGTGCTGGTAGAACTGGACAGCAACATCCAGAAGAATGAAACTGGATCACTTTTTCACACCATACACAAAAATAAACTCAAAATGAATAAAGGANTCCTCATCAGGGAAATACAAATCAAAACCACACTGAGATACCACCTCATGCCGGTCAGAGTGGCTAAAATGAACAAATCAGGAGACTCTAGATGCTGGCGAGGATGTGGAGAAACGGGCACCCTCCTACCCTGTTGGTGGGAATTTAAACTTGTGCAGGCCCTTTGGAAAACAGAAAGTAACAATAGAACTCACCTATAACCCAGCAACAGCACTGCTAGGAATTTACCCAAACGTATACACAGGAATGCTGATGCATAGGGGCATATGTATCCTAATATTCATAGCAGCACTTTCAACAATAGCCAAATCATGGAAAGAGCCTAAGTGTCCATCCACGAATGAATGGATCAAGAAGATGTGGTTTATCTATACGATGGAATACTACATGGCAATGAGAAAGAATGAAATCTGGCCATGTGTAGCAACATGGATGGACCTTGAGGGTGTTATACTGAGTGAAATAAGTCAGGCAGAGAAGGACAAATATCATATGTTTGCACGTATAGGAGGATTAGGAGGAACTTAATGGAGGATCATGGGGAAGAAGAAAGGGGGGAAAAGTGGGGGAGAGGGAGAGAGGCAAACATGAGAGACTCTTGAATGCTGAGAACAAACTGCGGACTGATGGGTGTGGGGTGGAGGGGGGTGATGGGCATGGGAGAGGGCACTTGTTGGGATGAGCACTGGGTGTTATATGGAAACCAACTTGACAATATACTATGAAAGAAAAAAAGAAATAAAAGAAAAAGCTAAAAAGAAAAAAAGAAAAAAGAGAAATAGCATTTCCATTTTAACATTGTACCTGTGTTCAATATGCCAATAAAATTAGTACCTTAAATGTAAAAAAAAAAAAAAACTCTACTTCGTGGCAAAGTCAGGACCAGATCTAGCTCTCCCAGTATCCAAGCCATTCATTCATTTATACGTTTATCCAACCAATATTTATTAGGAGATTACTGCATGCCAGACACCATTCTAGGCTCTGAGGATACATTCTAAACAATTTAGATGAAAATCCTTGCCTTCGTAGTGCTTATATAGTAGTGGGAAAGCAAAGACAGTAAACAGGTTAGAAAGTAAATTATATGTTAGAAAGTGGCATATCCATCTCTGTTCCTTGAACATATGCCAAAGTCATTTGCAATTCATTTCCTCTCCTTTGAGTAAAAAAAAAAAGAAAGTAGCATACACACGTTTCTTTCCTTCTGTCTCATTTATCCACACATACACATGTCTTTTCAGAGANCGCCACAAGCCCAGATCTCTTCAATATTCCCTTTTCTGCCCAATTGCTTTATTTATTTATTTTGCTGAGTCTTAATCCCTCATCATGTGCTCAATATCGACTGCTCAGATGAGGCCTTCTGCTCTGAACTTCTCTTCTTTTGCTTTTCGGTACCATGGAAAAGAAGTCAGGGATTAGCTATTTATGAGGCTGTGAAGAGAAGCCAGTCATAAAACTGACATCTACAGAAACTAATTTAGGGCTTTTGCTTCCAGAAATATTTGGTCGACATACTTTTCCCTATTACTCCCACAAAGTACAACCAAATCCTGAAAATTACATAAAAGGCAAACAAGAAGATTCTTAAGGGTGAAGAGAAGAAAGTACTGCAGCGAGAGACAAGAAACAACATGGAGATATGGTCCTTCAGTTTTTGTTTTGTCTCATATATCTCAGACTTGTAGTGGAAGAAGCCAATAATGTGGTAATACCAATGGATGCAGTCCAAAAAATTGCAAAACAAAAGCTTGCTCTTTCTAGCCAAACAATCAGGAATGAAGAATCGTAGCAAAAGAGAAAACTTTGAAACAATACTGCTGTGCAATGCTACTGTATTCCAGCCATACACCACAGAAAAACTCATGGCCTCGCCCTAACCAATAAAGGCAGAATGGACAGCTTAGACTTCCATACTCACAAGGTTGCAATGAGTCAGCCTAACTTCCATGCTGGAGTGGTGCCAGATAAGGACAAGCAAGAAGCTGACACTTTCATCACTGTATGACCAGAATGAGCTTCCCCCCTCCACACTGTCAGTGGAAGCAAGGTGGGGAACCTAGACTTCCACCCATCCTCAGCAGCAAGAGGGCCACATTCCTCTCCTTGCTACACCTAACAACTGCAGAGTACACATTCTTTTCAAGTACCTTGTACATATAGAAAGATAGACCATATCTTGAGCTATAAAACCTCAACAAATTTAAAAGATTTGAAACCATAGACAATGCATTTACTGATCAGAATGGAATCAAACTAGAAACCAATAATGGAAACATAAAAGGAAAATATCTAAAAATCCTGGTAACTGAAGAATATACTGCTAAATAATACATAACTGAAAAAAGAACTCTGGAGGGAAATTTTAGTAGTACAGGGGAATGAATGAAAAGGAAAATACAAAATCAAAATTTGTAACACACAACTAAAGCTGTGCTGAGACAGAAATTTATACCAATAAATGCACACATTAGAAAAGAAATAAGTCACTTTTTTAATTTAAATTAAAAAAGAAGAAGAGAAACTTAAGTGAGGACCATGGGGGAGTAGAAGGGGAGAAGTGGTGGGGGAAAGGGAGAGAGGCAAACCATGAGAGACTCTTGAATGCTGAGAACAAACTGAGGACTGAGGGATGGGTGGGCAGGGGGGAGATGGGCATGGAGAAGGGCACTTGTGGGGATGAGCACTGGTGTTATATGGAAACCAATTTGACAATAAACTGTAGAAAAAAAAATAAAAGAGTCTGTGAATGACAATTTTCAAAAAAAAAAGAAGAAGAAAAAAACAATTATAATGCAAAAAAGAGGAAAGTCTCAAAATAATAATCTAAGCACTCACCTCAAGAACCAAAAAAAGAAAAGAGAAAAATAAATCCAAATTAAACAAAAGGAAGAAAATAATTAAAAAATCAATGAAAATGAAAATCAAGAGAAAAAATTCAATGAAACAAAGAGCTAATTCTTTGAAGAGATCAATAAAATTGACCACCCTCTAAAAAAAGACTGAGGAAGAAAAAGAGAGAGACAAGTTACCACAGGACCTAAAACAGGGTTTATCACTACAAATCCTGCATATACCACAAAGATAATACTATTTTAAAATCTCTAGACACAAAAATTTCAGAACTTAGATGAAATGAACCAGTTAATCAAAAAAAAAATTCTACCACAGTATACTCAATATGAAATAGATAATATGAACTTGTCTATAACTATTAAGGAAATTAAAGTTGCAATTTTAAAACTGCCCAAAAATTATCTCTAAGTACACATGGTTTCACTAGAGAATTCTACCCAAATACTTAAAGAATTAATACCAACTCTTCACAATCTCTTCCGGAAACTAGAAGAGGGGAGAATACTCCTCAATTCATTTTATGAAGCTAGTATTATCCTCATACCCAAACTTGACAAAGAAAGTACAAAGAAAGAACATTTCAGACCAATATTCCTCATGAACACAGGCACAATAATCCCTCACAACATATTAGCAATTAGAATTCAGCAATATATGCAATGAATTATAAATGATGACCTAGTGAGGTCTATTTCAAGGATTCAACACTGGTTCAATATTCAAAAAGGATTCAGTATAATCCACCACATTAGCAGGTTAAAGAAATCAGATAACTATATAAATTGATGCAGAAAAAGCATTTGACAAAATTCAACACCTCTTCATGATAAAAGTGTTCAGAAAAATAGAAATAGAAGGAAATTTTCTGAACTTAATTAAGAGAATCTACAAAATGCCTACAGCTAACACTGTCAGTAATGGTAAAGATTAGGAGATTGTATTCCCAAGACTGGGAATAAGCCAGGAATGTATGTACTCTCTCACCAATGTTATTCAACACAGTGATAGAAGTTCCAGCCATAAAGTAAGGCAAGAAACGTAAATAAAAGGCACACAGATCACAAAGGAAAAAATACAACTGTCTCTACTTACAGACGGCATGATTATCAATGTACAAAATCTCAAGGAATTTACAAAATCTATAAAGGTTTTGCCTAGGACTAATAAATTAATACATAAAGCTTGCAGGATATAAAGATAAATAGAAAAAACAATTGCATTCTATATATTAATGATAAAAATGTGCACATTAAAATGAAAAATACAATTTGTTCAAAATATGAACTACTTAGGTTTAACAAAACATGTGTAAGGTTTGTATGCTGAAAACTATATAACTGATGAAAGAAGTCAAAGAACATCTAAATAAATGGAGTGACATACCGTTGTTCATAGACTGTAAGAAAAATAATTCAGCATAGTAAAGATGATAATTCTCCTCAGACTGATACATGGGTTTAATCCTATTAAATTCCTATCAAAATGTCAGCAAGATGTTTTATAGGTATGAACAGGATTATTTTAAAATATCATGGAATGGAAAAGGAACTATAATAACTAAAGCAATTTTGAAAAAGAAGAGAAAAATGATCAGAATCAGAAACAAGTGATAAAAATCAGTCTGCTTGATTTCAAGAATTACTACATAGCTATAATAATTAACACAGCATGGTTATTAATAGAGAGATACACATAGATCAAGAGAACAAAATAGAGAATCCAGAAATAGATCAACACACATATGCACAAATGATTTTTTACAAAGGTGCAAAAGCAATTCAGTGGAGGAAAGATAGCTTTTTCAACTAATGGTGATGAGCATTTTGACATTTATGAGGGGAAAAAACCCCAAAACCTTGACCTAAGCCTCACACTTGCAAATTATACCAAAAATTTTTCAAAGTGGATCACTGGGTTAAATATAAAATCTAAAATGATGAGCAAAAAAAAGATAAAAATTTCAGGATCTAGGAGTAGGCAAAAATTTTTAGGCTTGACACCAAATATATAATCCATAAAAGGAAATATCAATATATTTGAAATCAAGGTAGCTTGGGAAGATGGCAGAGTAGGAGGACTTTAAGTTCATTCTGTCCCACATTTACAACTAGATATCACTCATACCCTTGTAAATAAACTGGAGAGCAATCTGAAGACTGGCAGAACAAACTGACAATTAAATGTAGAGAAGAAACCACAGCTGAGCAGTTAGGAAAGGCAGAAACAGTGGTTGGGAGCTGCAGGCATGGAGAGGGAAAAGAACCAGGGAGCCCACATTGGTAATACAAATACCCATAAAGTCTGGCTTTCAAAACCTGAAAGACTGAATAGTTTGTATAACTAGTGGGACTTGAAGCTGGAGCTTTATGTTTTTTTAAAGGTTTTTTTTTTTAATTAGTTTATTGTCAAGTTGGTTTCCATATAATACCCAGTGCTCATCCCCACAAGTACCCTCCTCCATGACCATCACCCCCTCCGGCTCCCCCCACCCCATCTGCCCTCAGTTTGTCCTGGCATTCAAGAAGTCACCTGACTAGCACTGGAAGAACCTGTAGGGTGATAGCTGGGTCACCACCCTTAAAGAGCCAGCAGCCCACAGAGAGGCAACATAGAAGCAACAGCTTGCACAAAAGGAAGGAGATCTGTTTTTACTGATTTCAGAGCATTATGGGGGGACTTCTCTGGGAACAAAGGAGCTGGCAGGTGCCATTTTCCTCCCCACCCATTGCATAAACAAAGCCACCTGTGGGAGGCAGCACTGCACAGACACTTGACACCTAACCTGCTAGCCGTATGCCCTGCTCATGCATTCTTCTGAGGACTAGCTCATTCCAAGCCTGCTGGCCCCGGCCCTGGGCTCAGGGCAAATTTGGTTAAAACTACTTTCTTGCACACCCTGCATAACCACCATACACACAAGCTGTATGCCCCCTCCACCACCGCCTCCTCTGCACACTGCACCGCTGGCTGTTGCTGCCACCACCTCCGTGCACCAGGTCCCAGCAGCCACCATGGTTTAGGGGATCTGGCCTAGGACTAGTGGCTCAACACAAGTTTTGCTTACACCACTGCCCCATACTGCAGCTTTCCTGTGGTCACCTCAGAGCTGGCCTGCCCGTGTTTCATAACAACACAGAGACAAAGCATAGACCACAACAAGCAGAGTTAGTACAGACATGTGGATTGAAAGAAAAATGACTCAGACACAATAGCAGGGGACAGGAAACATACATAAGAGACTCCCCTTAAGTGCCAGGTTCTGGTGAACAGGTGACATTGCATTGTAGGGTACTACTGGACCTATTCTTTATAAAGCCACTTCTTTTTGGAGCAGAAGATGTAGCTGACTTTCCTAACACACAGAAACAGACACAAAGAGGTGGAAAAAATGAGACAGAGGAATATGTCCCAAATGAAAGAAAAAAACAAAATCACAGCAGGAGATCTAAGCAAAACAGAGATAAGTAATATTTGTGATAGAGATTTTAAAGTAACAACTATAAAGAGACTCACTAGACTTCAGGAAAGGGTGTAGGATATCAGTGAGACCCTTGACAAAGAGATAAAAAGGAACTCAATAAATGAAATAAAAATCCAATCAATGGAATAAATAGTAGACAACTAGTAGAGGAAAATATCAGTGACCTGGAGGATAGAATACTGGAAATATAGATAGAATAATGGAAAGCAATCAACCTGAACACATAAGAGACAAATATTCCATAATGGAAATAGACTTAGAGAATTCAGTGACACCATCAAGTGAAATAACATTTTCATTAAAGGGATCCCAGAAGAATAGAGCGAAGGTGGGTCAGAAAATGTACTTGAATCAAAACCACACTGAGATACCACCTCACTCCAGTCAGAGTGGCATTTTAATGAGCAAATGAGAGGACTCTAGATGCTGGCGAGGATGTGGAGAAATGGGCACCATCCTACACTGCTGGTGGCAATGTAAACTGGTGCAGCCCCTCTGGAAAATGGTGTGGAGGTTCCTCAAAAAATTAACGATAGAACTCCCCTATGACCCAGCAATAGCACTGCTAGGAATTTACCCAAGGGATACAGGAGTGCTGATGCATAGGGGCACATGTACCCCAATGTTCATAGCAGCACTCTCAACAATAGTCAAATCATGGAAAGAGCCTAAGTGTCCATCAATGGACGAATGGATCAAGAAGATATGGTTTATCTATACGATGGAATACTACAGGGCAATGAGAAAGAATGAAATTTGGCCATGTGTAGCAACATGGATGGACCTTGAGGGTGTTATACTGAGTGAAATAAGTCAGGCAGAGAAGGACAAATACCATATGTTTGCACGTATAGGAGGATTAGGAGGAACTTAACGGAGGACTGTGTGGGAGAAGAAGGGGGTAAATAGTGGGGGAGAGGGAGAGAGGCAAACCATGAGAGACTCTTGAAT
>NW_027527433.1:39612-44579 GCF_008692635.1 Crocuta crocuta | reverse complement strand
ATTCATCTGAGTAAAAAAAAAAAGAAAGAAAAAAGAAAATGTATTTGAAGAAATAATAGTTGAAAACTTCCTGAATCTGGATAAGGAAACAAATATACAGATTCATAGGTACAGAGATGCCACAACAAACTCAACCCAAGGATGTACACACCAAGATGCACAGCAATTAAAATGGCAAAAAATAGTAATTGAGAAAGAATTGTAAAGGTTGCAAAAGAAAAGATGACAGTTACATAAAAAGGACACCCTATAAGGATATCAATGATTTTTCAGCAAAATTTTTGAATGCCAGAAGGGAGTGGCACAATATATTGAAATGATGAAAGGGAAAAATCTGCAGCCAAGAATACTCCATCCAGGAATGCTATCATTTAGAATAGAAAGAGATATAGTTTCCAAACAAATAAAACTTAAAAGAATTCATGATGACTAAACCAGCTCTACAAGAAATGTTAAGGGGACTCTGTCAGTAGAAAACAAAAATCATAAGAGTAAGAAAAATAGGAAGGACAAAAGCAAAAAAAATAAGCATACAGTAAAAATCAGTCAAGGGAAGCACAAAATAAAAGGTTGTAAAATTTGATGCCAAATTTCTGAACCATGGAGGGGAGAGAAGTAAAGAATGAATTAAAAATAAAGTGACCATTAGCTTAATATAGACTGCTATACACAGAAGATGTTACATATAACTCAAATGGTAACCAAAAATCAAAAACCAATAATAGATATGCAAAAATAAAGAGAAAGGAATCCAAGTATATACTAAGAAAACAAACAAAAAAAACATGAAAAAGATAAAGAAAAGAAAGGATCAAAGAAAAAATATAAAAAGAACTAAAAAAAACAAGTAACAAAATGGCAATAAGTACATATCTATCAAAAATTCCTTTGAATGTAAAGGACTAAACACTCCAATCAAAAGACATAGGGTGACAGAGTGGATAAAAAAACAAGATCCATGTATATGCCACCTACAAGGGACTCATTTTAGACCTAAAGACACCTGCACATTGAAAGTGAGAGGATAGAGAAATATTTATCATGCAAAGGTTTCAAAAGAAAGCCTAAGGAGCAATACTAATATCAGATAAAATAGACTTTAAAACAATAACAAGAGACAAAGAATGATACTATATAACCATAAAGGACAAACCAACAAAAAGATATAGCAATTGTAAATATTTATGCATCTGACATAGGAGCACCCAAATACACAAAACAGTTAATAACAAACATAAAAGAACAAAGAGATAATAATACAATAATAGTAGGGAACTTTAACATCCCCCTGACATCAATGGACAGATCATCCAAACAGATAATCAACAAGGAAACGGTGGCTTTGAATGATTCACTGGACCAGATAGATTTAACAGATATATTCAAAACATCCCATCATAAAACAGCAGAATACACATTCTTTTCAAGTGCACATGGAACACTCTCCAGAATAGATCACATATTAGGCTACAAAACAAGCCTCAACAAGTTCAAGAAGATTGAATGCATGCATCTTTTCTGACCACAATACTATGAAACTAGAAGTCAACGACACACAGAAAATCTGGAAAGACCATAAATACATGGACATTGAATAACATGCTACTAAACAATGAATGGTTCAACCAGGAATAAATTAAAAAGTACATGAAAACAAAAAAAATGAAAATACAACAGTTCAAAACCTCTGGAATGAGCAAACGTGGTTCTTAGAGGATAGTTAGGCCTACCTTAAGAAGCACAAAAAGTCTCAAACAACCTAACCTTACACCTAAAGAAACAACCTAAAGACAGAAGAAGGAAGGAAATAAAAAAGACATTAAGAATCACAAAAGACCCCAAATAGCCAAAGCAATCTTGAAAAAATAAAAGCAAAGCTGGAGGTGTCTCAATTCTGGAGTTCACTTTTTACTACAGCAACATGTAAAAGAATGAAACTAGACCACTTTCTTACACCATACACAAAAATAAACTCCCAATGGATTAAACACCTAGATTTGAGACCTGCAACCATAAACATTCTAGAAGATAACACAGGGAGTAACTTCTTTGACATCAGCCATAGCAATGTTTTTCTAGGTATGTCTTCTGAGGCAAAAGAAATAAAAGCAAAAATAAACTATGAGGACAGCATCAAAAGAAAAAACTTCTGTACAGTGAAGGAATCAGTCAGCAAAACTAAAGGGCAACCTATTGAATGGGAGACAATACCTGCAAGTGACACATCCAATAAATGGTTAGTATCCAAAATATATAAAGAATTGATACAACTCAACACCCCCCCCCAAAAAAAACCAAATAATCCACTTAAAAATGGGCAAAAGAGGGGTGCCTGGGTGGCTCAGTCGGTTAAACGCCGACTTCGGCTCAGGTCATGATCTCACAGTTCATGCGTTCGAGCCCCACGTCGGGCTCTGTGCTGACAGCCAGCTCAGAGCCTGGAGCCTGCTTCAGATTCTGTGTCTCCGTCTCTCTCTGACCCTCCCCTGCTCACGCTGTCTCTCTCTGTCTCTCAGAAATTGGAACCCTCATACATTGCTATTGGGAATGTAAACTGCTGTGGTTCTTAAAAAAAAAACAAAATTATCATAAGACTCAACAACTCTACTTCTAAGCATATACTGAAAATAATTAAATATAGGTATTCAACAAATATATTCACACAAATGTATGTAGCAAGACTGATCACTACAGTCAAAAGATAAAAACAACCTAAACATCCATCAAATGATGAATAAATAAAATGTGGTATATTAAAACAATGGAAAATTATTTGGCCATAAAATAAATTAGGTATAGATGCTTGCCACAACTTGGATGAACTTTGAAAACAATTCTAAGTGAAAGAAGACAGACACAAAAAGCCACATATTGTATAATTCCACATATATGAAACATTCAGAAGAGATAAATCCATTGAGATAGAAAGCAGGGGCACCTAGGTGGCTCAGTCAGTTAAGCATCTGACTTTAGCTCAAGTCATGATCTCATGGTTCATGGGTTCGAGCCCTATGTCAGGCTCTGTGTTGACAGCTCAGACCTCAGAGCCTGCTTGGGATTCTGTGTCTCCCTCTCTCTCCTCCTCCCTCATGCTCTCTCTTTCTCTCTCTCTCAAAAATAATAAATAAACATAAATAAAAGAAAGCAGACTGAGTTGCTAGGGGCTGGAGGCAGAGGAGAATTGGGAGGGACTGCTTACTAGGTACAGAATTTCTTTTGGGGATGATAAATATATTCTGGAGTTAGATAGTAATGATGGTTGCACAACATTATAAATGTACTGAAAGGCACTGAATTATACATTTTAAATTATGAATTTAATTGTGTGTGAATTCTATGTGAATTAAATAAGAAAAAAATCTAAGTTACCCCACTTAGTGGCTTTATAATCTTTGCCAATTTATTTAAACTTCTGTGTCTAGCTTGTTTCCTCAAGTGTAAAAGAATGATGGTAGTAGCAGTTACCTCATGGGAATGCTTCTAAGAATAAATGAGAATAACATATAATGTCCATAGCATAGTGCCTGGCTCATAGTGATCATTCAATGTATTACTATTCTCATAATAATTATTATTAGTGTTTGCTAGCAGAATGGGAATAAGTTGTATCTTCCCAAATTTAAGATGTTACAATCGGTGGTTGGTCTACCTTGAGTATTTCCCCTCCTCTTTTTCTCCCTGAAGTGTATGTTTATAGTTTTCTAACACCCTGTATTTTCATATCCATGGATATGATTGTCCACTAACAACCTGATTTCTCATTCTTCTTCCCCCATTTGACTGATAAGATCAATGCCATTTTGAGTTCTTCTTATCAATGTATGCTGAATATATGGGAAGGCACACATGGAGCTAAGCAATGTCTAGTGCCAAACATCTTTGGAGCATTCAGCCCCATATGACACATTCTAGTGCAATGAGTCTATGCCACAAGCTGCCAAAAATCATTCAAAAATCACTCGATGAGATCACTGAGAGTAACATGTCTGAATTGGGGGTCATAGTCACATTTGCAAGTTTACCCCTCCCATTGGTCTTTCACAATGCCTATGTCCTTTTTCTTTGTTATAGGAAAAGGGAGCTGAATTTGAAAGAAACCCTAAAAACCTTATGTGAGGGGGTAGTTTGCAATTCAAAATGCAAGCAAAGAGTTCCACTTTGATTTGTGGAATGCCTTATCCCATGGTAACAGCAGGCACAAAATCAACAAAGTTTCTAAAGTTTCTTTCAAGCAAAGCTAGTCTAGACTTTTCTCTATGATACTTTAGGATGTCAGGAGTGGTAAGGGGAAATTAAGAAAAGGATTCACAGTAGCCATATAATTTATCAGTATTAAAAGTTAATGAAGAATCTAGATAAACTGAATTCAAGTTTATTGCTTTTTCCATGGCATATACATGTTTTGTAATGGGACTATGCCAGAGATAAAGATTATTTTGATGGGAAGGAAGTATTAGAAAGGACTCATTCAATCATGCAATCTTCCAAAAGAACAGGCCAGGATGAGGTACTTGGAGAAGTAGAGGTTCCAAGAAGGAAGAAATGGCAATCAGTAGAGCATAAAGGCCACAATTTACTTATTATTTTTGCAGGGTTTTTAAACCCACTGGCTCACCATAATGTATCATCCCTACATTCCATGACGTTCCCCTGCTCAATTCACGGACCTGGCATTATGGTATTTTGATTTTGCTTAGCCTGCTCCAGATGGCCTCACCAGTGCATTTTTAGAGTATAGGGAAATGGACTTCCCTATTTTGGTAGAAGGTGAGTTGTGACCTTCTAGTTTAGAAGTTTGCCCAGAAGGGAATAAATACATGGACACTAACCATAGCACTAAATTACCCATCATCAATTACCATATCAGTGACTATCACATGAAGAAAGTTCACCTCAAAAAGGGTTAAAAGAGGTCCTCCTACGAGACACAACTCTAATTTCCAATATCTCTGGCAGAGTTTCAGAAC
>NW_027527433.1:37880-39451 GCF_008692635.1 Crocuta crocuta | reverse complement strand
AAAACAAAACACTGACATCATATGTAATTATGGATCCTAAGGAGAGAAGACAGAGAAATTGAGTTGTGAAGTATTAATGACATTTATAAATTTCCACATGAAGAGGAAACTCAAGAGAGGCTCCTACAGTATATAATCTATGAGAATGAATTCCCAATAAGACTTCGCCAATTTTTATCTCTCAAAGAAAGAAATGGAATCAGGCTTTGTGATGAAGTTTGTTTCCTGAGGAGTTTTTCTAAGAATTAGGATTAGACAATATCCTTTAGGGAGCTGGGCTTCTTTGATAGGTCTTTTGCTAAATGAATAGATTCAACTGGCTTTTCCATTGGACTAATGTAAAATTAAAATGGGGAAGATGTTTCCCAACTGAGCCAATGCACAAAACCTGACAGAGATCCTTTCTGTTTCAACTATGGCCAACTGAGGGGAAAAAAAGTTTAATCAATAAACATTCACAGAGAACCCACTGCATGCCAAGCACCTTTAAGAATGTTACAGGCATACAAAAATATATATAACAAGTCACTACCTTTAAGAGCTTACACACTAGTTGTGAAAAATAAGCCAAGAGTAGATAATAAAAAAGAAACAGGAAAGGGTAACTGACTAGGAGGCTAGAAAATCTGGGCTCTAGTCCTTGCTCTAACATTCACTTACTATGAGACCACAGATGGGTCCTTTCTACTCTTTGGAACTCAGTTTTCCAAAGTGTAAGCTAAAGATGTCAGACTAGATTCTTAAGGTTTTTAAAATCAAACATTTACTTTTAAATAATGTATAAAAGTGGAAGAAAGATAATTGAACATCTCATGCTAATGAGAGTTTAGTTTTTTGAACATGAGTTGCTTTTCTATCCCAAGGGCATGAGGTATATTCCCAAAGCTTTGGGGTCACTGGAAACTGAGGGCCATATAAGTACAATGCCAGGCATAGATAACATTTCCTCTCCAAGGATCAGGAAATGCAGTCTGGAAAGTTGGTGACTCATCCTAAGACCTCCTTAGGGCAACTACAGAGGGCAACTCCAAAGTCAACTCCAGTTTCCAGACTCTCCTTTCTCATTATCTGCTGTCCAAATGCAGGGGGATTGAAAGAAGATACATATCAGTGCCATTACTTTGGCAAAGAGCCCAGTATCTGCCTGAGAATAAAGGCAGTGTTTGGTGCTCATAAATTGGCTGGTAAATTGGTATCCTTTTTAATATTGCTGAGGGAAATATGCCAACTTCAAGACAAAAAGGCCATAGGTAGACTTGAGGTGAGGAGAAGACAATGGAATGAGAATGGGGATGGTTTATTATAGAGATTATATAGACAGGGTTTGAAGCCATTCAATTTTAAGGTCTACTCTAGCTCTAGCACTTTGAGCAAAATGTTTAAGCATTTTTTTGAGCCTTAGTTACTTCAATTATAATATGAGGATAACAATAATATTGACAGTGTAAGTATTATTGTAAAGATTAAGATATTGTGTATAATGGGTGGGGCATGCACCTGACACCTAGTAGGTGTTCAATAAATGGTAACTGCTAACATCATCATCATCATCAGCAATTTCTCTCCATATT
>NW_027527433.1:28741-35854 GCF_008692635.1 Crocuta crocuta | reverse complement strand
TGTTTTTCTAGGTATGTCTTCTGAGGCAAAAGAAATAAAAGCAAAAATAAACTATGAGGACAGCATCAAAAGAAAAAACTTCTGTACAGTGAAGGAATCAGTCAGCAAAACTAAAGGGCAACCTATTGAATGGGAGACAATACCTGCAAGTGACACATCCAATAAATGGTTAGTATCCAAAATATATAAAGAATTGATACAACTCAACACCCCCCCCCAAAAAAAACCAAATAATCCACTTAAAAATGGGCAAAAGAGGGGTGCCTGGGTGGCTCAGTCGGTTAAACGCCGACTTCGGCTCAGGTCATGATCTCACAGTTCATGCGTTCGAGCCCCACGTCGGGCTCTGTGCTGACAGCCAGCTCAGAGCCTGGAGCCTGCTTCAGATTCTGTGTCTCCGTCTCTCTCTGACCCTCCCCTGCTCACGCTGTCTCTCTCTGTCTCTCAGAAATTGGAACCCTCATACATTGCTATTGGGAATGTAAACTGCTGTGGTTCTTAAAAAAAAAACAAAATTATCATAAGACTCAACAACTCTACTTCTAAGCATATACTGAAAATAATTAAATATAGGTATTCAACAAATATATTCACACAAATGTATGTAGCAAGACTGATCACTACAGTCAAAAGATAAAAACAACCTAAACATCCATCAAATGATGAATAAATAAAATGTGGTATATTAAAACAATGGAAAATTATTTGGCCATAAAATAAATTAGGTATAGATGCTTGCCACAACTTGGATGAACTTTGAAAACAATTCTAAGTGAAAGAAGACAGACACAAAAAGCCACATATTGTATAATTCCACATATATGAAACATTCAGAAGAGATAAATCCATTGAGATAGAAAGCAGGGGCACCTAGGTGGCTCAGTCAGTTAAGCATCTGACTTTAGCTCAAGTCATGATCTCATGGTTCATGGGTTCGAGCCCTATGTCAGGCTCTGTGTTGACAGCTCAGACCTCAGAGCCTGCTTGGGATTCTGTGTCTCCCTCTCTCTCCTCCTCCCTCATGCTCTCTCTTTCTCTCTCTCTCAAAAATAATAAATAAACATAAATAAAAGAAAGCAGACTGAGTTGCTAGGGGCTGGAGGCAGAGGAGAATTGGGAGGGACTGCTTACTAGGTACAGAATTTCTTTTGGGGATGATAAATATATTCTGGAGTTAGATAGTAATGATGGTTGCACAACATTATAAATGTACTGAAAGGCACTGAATTATACATTTTAAATTATGAATTTAATTGTGTGTGAATTCTATGTGAATTAAATAAGAAAAAAATCTAAGTTACCCCACTTAGTGGCTTTATAATCTTTGCCAATTTATTTAAACTTCTGTGTCTAGCTTGTTTCCTCAAGTGTAAAAGAATGATGGTAGTAGCAGTTACCTCATGGGAATGCTTCTAAGAATAAATGAGAATAACATATAATGTCCATAGCATAGTGCCTGGCTCATAGTGATCATTCAATGTATTACTATTCTCATAATAATTATTATTAGTGTTTGCTAGCAGAATGGGAATAAGTTGTATCTTCCCAAATTTAAGATGTTACAATCGGTGGTTGGTCTACCTTGAGTATTTCCCCTCCTCTTTTTCTCCCTGAAGTGTATGTTTATAGTTTTCTAACACCCTGTATTTTCATATCCATGGATATGATTGTCCACTAACAACCTGATTTCTCATTCTTCTTCCCCCATTTGACTGATAAGATCAATGCCATTTTGAGTTCTTCTTATCAATGTATGCTGAATATATGGGAAGGCACACATGGAGCTAAGCAATGTCTAGTGCCAAACATCTTTGGAGCATTCAGCCCCATATGACACATTCTAGTGCAATGAGTCTATGCCACAAGCTGCCAAAAATCATTCAAAAATCACTCGATGAGATCACTGAGAGTAACATGTCTGAATTGGGGGTCATAGTCACATTTGCAAGTTTACCCCTCCCATTGGTCTTTCACAATGCCTATGTCCTTTTTCTTTGTTATAGGAAAAGGGAGCTGAATTTGAAAGAAACCCTAAAAACCTTATGTGAGGGGGTAGTTTGCAATTCAAAATGCAAGCAAAGAGTTCCACTTTGATTTGTGGAATGCCTTATCCCATGGTAACAGCAGGCACAAAATCAACAAAGTTTCTAAAGTTTCTTTCAAGCAAAGCTAGTCTAGACTTTTCTCTATGATACTTTAGGATGTCAGGAGTGGTAAGGGGAAATTAAGAAAAGGATTCACAGTAGCCATATAATTTATCAGTATTAAAAGTTAATGAAGAATCTAGATAAACTGAATTCAAGTTTATTGCTTTTTCCATGGCATATACATGTTTTGTAATGGGACTATGCCAGAGATAAAGATTATTTTGATGGGAAGGAAGTATTAGAAAGGACTCATTCAATCATGCAATCTTCCAAAAGAACAGGCCAGGATGAGGTACTTGGAGAAGTAGAGGTTCCAAGAAGGAAGAAATGGCAATCAGTAGAGCATAAAGGCCACAATTTACTTATTATTTTTGCAGGGTTTTTAAACCCACTGGCTCACCATAATGTATCATCCCTACATTCCATGACGTTCCCCTGCTCAATTCACGGACCTGGCATTATGGTATTTTGATTTTGCTTAGCCTGCTCCAGATGGCCTCACCAGTGCATTTTTAGAGTATAGGGAAATGGACTTCCCTATTTTGGTAGAAGGTGAGTTGTGACCTTCTAGTTTAGAAGTTTGCCCAGAAGGGAATAAATACATGGACACTAACCATAGCACTAAATTACCCATCATCAATTACCATATCAGTGACNTGGCAAGCCCCAGGAAGAAAAAACAAAACAAAACACTGACATCATATGTAATTATGGATCCTAAGGAGAGAAGACAGAGAAATTGAGTTGTGAAGTATTAATGACATTTATAAATTTCCACATGAAGAGGAAACTCAAGAGAGGCTCCTACAGTATATAATCTATGAGAATGAATTCCCAATAAGACTTCGCCAATTTTTATCTCTCAAAGAAAGAAATGGAATCAGGCTTTGTGATGAAGTTTGTTTCCTGAGGAGTTTTTCTAAGAATTAGGATTAGACAATATCCTTTAGGGAGCTGGGCTTCTTTGATAGGTCTTTTGCTAAATGAATAGATTCAACTGGCTTTTCCATTGGACTAATGTAAAATTAAAATGGGGAAGATGTTTCCCAACTGAGCCAATGCACAAAACCTGACAGAGATCCTTTCTGTTTCAACTATGGCCAACTGAGGGGAAAAAAAGTTTAATCAATAAACATTCACAGAGAACCCACTGCATGCCAAGCACCTTTAAGAATGTTACAGGCATACAAAAATATATATAACAAGTCACTACCTTTAAGAGCTTACACACTAGTTGTGAAAAATAAGCCAAGAGTAGATAATAAAAAAGAAACAGGAAAGGGTAACTGACTAGGAGGCTAGAAAATCTGGGCTCTAGTCCTTGCTCTAACATTCACTTACTATGAGACCACAGATGGGTCCTTTCTACTCTTTGGAACTCAGTTTTCCAAAGTGTAAGCTAAAGATGTCAGACTAGATTCTTAAGGTTTTTAAAATCAAACATTTACTTTTAAATAATGTATAAAAGTGGAAGAAAGATAATTGAACATCTCATGCTAATGAGAGTTTAGTTTTTTGAACATGAGTTGCTTTTCTATCCCAAGGGCATGAGGTATATTCCCAAAGCTTTGGGGTCACTGGAAACTGAGGGCCATATAAGTACAATGCCAGGCATAGATAACATTTCCTCTCCAAGGATCAGGAAATGCAGTCTGGAAAGTTGGTGACTCATCCTAAGACCTCCTTAGGGCAACTACAGAGGGCAACTCCAAAGTCAACTCCAGTTTCCAGACTCTCCTTTCTCATTATCTGCTGTCCAAATGCAGGGGGATTGAAAGAAGATACATATCAGTGCCATTACTTTGGCAAAGAGCCCAGTATCTGCCTGAGAATAAAGGCAGTGTTTGGTGCTCATAAATTGGCTGGTAAATTGGTATCCTTTTTAATATTGCTGAGGGAAATATGCCAACTTCAAGACAAAAAGGCCATAGGTAGACTTGAGGTGAGGAGAAGACAATGGAATGAGAATGGGGATGGTTTATTATAGAGATTATATAGACAGGGTTTGAAGCCATTCAATTTTAAGGTCTACTCTAGCTCTAGCACTTTGAGCAAAATGTTTAAGCATTTTTTTGAGCCTTAGTTACTTCAATTATAATATGAGGATAACAATAATATTGACAGTGTAAGTATTATTGTAAAGATTAAGATATTGTGTATAATGGGTGGGGCATGCACCTGACACCTAGTAGGTGTTCAATAAATGGTAACTGCTAACATCATCATCATCATCAGCAATTTCTCTCCATATTAACAGCAAAGACATTTCTAAATCGTTCACATAACAAATGACTTATCAAAAGTCACTGATATTAAATGTTAAAAAGTCATCAATGGCCCCTTGTTTCCTATGGTTTCAAATCCAAACCCCTTTTCTTTGGTACTTAATGCTTCCACAATTTGACCTCATATAGCCTCTCCCACTTCATTCGTCTTCAAAGCCATTTACTTGCCATCTCAGGCCTGCTTGATTGCCCTACAAATCCTAGCCATGACTGGCAGTGTATTGGGAGCTTTATTTCTCCAGTTGATAGGTTTGATTTAATTGTTCTTTTCCATGCATGGTGTCCAGTGAGCCCGAAGTCACCCCTGGACTCATGTCTCTGTGGCATTTCGGTCCCTTAGACCAAGGTGATTCGGTCTAGACGACTGAGCTTCTGCCTCAGTTTCTTGGTGCTAATGAGGACTATCTTGTCTGTCTGCCTGGATCTAACAAATTCCTTCTCAGGAAGCTGGGTTCTGTGTTATGGAACCTTCAGACATGATCAGGGTTCTTATTACAACAGACTGATAATTAAGAACCAGGATGCCACCTCTCATCAGGCTTTGAGTGTTGTCTGTTCCCTAGACCCTTTTGCTCTCTTGCCTCAGAAACCCCAGTATATTCCTTTGAGCACTAGATTGGACTTAAGATGTTTTAGTCAGGGTCTCAGGAGGAAACAGATGTCACACTTAAAGGGGGTAATTGAAGAGAGTTTAATGAAGAGGATATTTAAATGTTATAGGAAAGGTTAAGAGAATCCAATGAAGGTTGATAAAGCACCCTAAAGCAAGCAATAAAAGGGGAGACTTTACCACCCTTAGGCCTAAAGGAACAAGGAGGGGGGGCAGTTACTAGAACCCAGAGAGAGACTTATACAGATGAGACTGTAGGAGATTGAACCTTTCTCCTCAACAAATTGTGGTCTTCGAGGGAGGAATTCAACCACTGACAACTAACATCAACCTGAGGGAATAGTTATGTTGATCTCCATCTCCTCTATCTTCTGGTGCTATCTTCCATTGGCTGCACTCAACTGAAAGGTCAAAAGGCAAAATAACCTAGTCAATATATCCATAAAGGTAAGCCTCTTGGAGCACAGAGCAGAATGCGGAAGGGTAACGACTGAATCTAGAAAAACAAGTGTAAAATACTTAGCACAGGTGAATACTTCTGTTGGAGACTACACTAACAGGTGGACCAGTTCTGCTATCACAAGCCCTTCTCCACCCAAAATTCCTTGTGTTACTCAGGTATCTGACATCCCAATGTCTAATTCCCACCCCTCCACTGCAAGTTATGCCAGAGACCAGATCTTATGCATGTCTTTATTCACTTATATCATTATACTTGCTGACAGACTGTTTTGCAAGAGTTACAATTTCTCCAAATTGTCTTCTGTCTTGTCTGTCCTTCTGCCCATTCAACAAGTGTTTCATTAGTTTCCACCACATATCAGCCACTGTGCTAGGTTGAAATACAATGATACATAAAATACAATGATACATAAAAACATACATATTCTCTCCTATCATGGCACTTGCAATCTAGTAGAAGAGAAAAAGCACTAATCAAAGAACCACTCTAGCAAGTATAAGAGCTAATGTCTGGTAAATGCTTAGAATATACCAGGCACAGTATGGTGGCTTTGTATTATACCAAATTGGTTATAATCTAGAGCTATGATTCTCAGAATTTCTTTTCCTATATGGTTCCAAGTTATGGCTGGCCACAAGAGAAATTTGTAGAAGCTTTGAAAGGTGAAAGTGAAGGAGCAACCATTTGTAACATTCTGAAGGTCCTTGTGGGGCCACGTTTACGTACATGAGCATGGTTGCTCATACCCTGATCCAGCTCATTGGCATGGAGCTACACTTATAGATCCTCTAGCTCCCTAGACATAACCTCTTTTAACTTCTCTAAATTCTGAGCCAGGTACATGTTTAGCTCCATAGTAAAGGATACCAGCTTTTCCTAAAGGTTATCCACATCAGCAAGGCTAGTGGTGGTGAAAGATAGTCATTGCCCTCATCGGATCCAGTTTGTCCTCTTGGGTTCCAATTTATCTTTTCTCTCTCCGACTTCTCCTGATGATTTTAGGCTCAACACCAAATACTGCAATAAGCCTTGCTAAAACTATTTAATTAGCCCCCATAATTATATAATGTCTACTCCTTATAATAAAGTATCATATAATAATGTGAGAACATATAATGAACATATAAAGAACATATAGTGGTTCTGCTTCTCTGATGGAACTTTGAGACTGAAATGGGCACTATTAGCATCCTCATTTTAAAGATAAGAATAATACAAAAATAATGAAATCTTGCCATTTGCAACAACATGGATGGAACTAGAGTGTATTATGCTAAGCAAAATAGTCATTAAAAGAAATATCATACGATTTCACTCATATGTGGAATTTAAGAAACAAAAAAGATGAATATAGGGGAAGGGAAGCAAAAATAAGATAAAAACAGAGAGGGAGACAAACCCTAAGAGACTCTTAAATATAGAGAACAAACTGAGGGTGGCTGGGAGGGGATGGGCTCAATGGGCAAGGGGCATTAAGTAGGGCACTTGTTGGGATAAGCACTGGATGTCATATGTATGTGATGAATCACTAAATTCTATTCCTGAAATCATTATTACACTATATGTTAACTAACTTGGATTTAAATTTAAAAAAATAAAAGAGGAGGA
>NW_027527433.1:5314-28705 GCF_008692635.1 Crocuta crocuta | reverse complement strand
GGACAAGTTTTTAAGCCATGTAGTTTGTCTTAAGAGTATGTGTGTGATTAACCACCATGCTGCCTGCCTTTCAAATCTCAGTTTGAAATTATGCACACAGAGGAAAATAAATACAATGAGAAAAAACACACNCAAGAGAAAATGCTTAACCTTATTAAAATGGGGCAATGATGAAGAAAAATCAAAAGTACTTTCCCATTCCTGATACCACTGTTGGGATATAGTGGCTGTGTATTCCACAACAAAGAAATCAGCATACCAAGCACATAATCATGCAGAAATTGTTTGCAATGCTGAAAACCAATGAGAAGATAGTATGAAGTCCATGAGATTGAGAATCAAGAAAATTGCCTTATAATCCTAGCNCATCTCAAAGACTCATTCTAGTTCTAGGATTCTATAATCAGTGGCCTAGGAAATTAGAGCCTGTCTAGGCTTTCAGCTCAGTTAAGAAAATACTTGGGTAACGAGCTGGGGACCTCTTGGTGATTATTTGCAAACTCATAATAGAAAACCAGATCACTAACATTTAGATAATTTTGCTAGAGGTCCTTAAGAGAAAGAAGGGATGGCGGGGCCAGTTTACCTGGTTATAAACCAGTTTTTCAGTTTNACTGGCTATTGCAAATAATCCATTTCTCTGACCAAGATCTCAAATGAATTCTTGTGTTATAATAAAAAAGATGAACATATTCACTTTGGAGAGGTGATCTCCTCATTCAAAAAGTCTCCAGGGGGACCCTTATCAAATAGCAGAATGTGAAAGCAAAGCATGATTCAAGGAAACCACATGACCTTCTGCCCAGAGAATGATAAATACTTTCTGCCTTGGTCAGGAAGGAAAACACAAACTAGAATTGATGTGCTCTCTTCTCTTGGGAGAAAGTAGGAATGAGGGCATTAGAAATTCCATTTCAAAAGTCTGGATTCAAATCTTTATATTTATTGATAACTGGGAGTTAAAAGAAATAAAACACTTGCCTGTTCAATTATGTTTGTCTGCAGTTTGAACTGAATACATTTTTCTAATTAAATTTTAAGATAATAGAGTTTTAAGTAAGTGAGCAATTCAGGTATCATGGCTAAAGTTATAATTCAAGTAGCCATTTCTTAAATGAAGAAACAAAGATAACAGCTACAGATTTATCATCTTATCCTGAAGCATCTGAATCAGATAACTGAAAAACCCAGTGTATGGAGGGGAGTCTTCCTCTTATCTTTAAAGAGCATGAGGTGATTTAAAGAGATTGTTCTTAGGTATATGGATGTGATGAGACCACATTGCTTTGACCTACAGGTCCATAAGGTATACTAACTAGTTCTCTAAGTAAGGGAAATGAACTGACCTCATTTAATTAGCATGGAATAGTTGTTAAGGAAACAAAAGTTTAACTGCTTGTAAATGGCCCTATTTCAAAATATTCAAAATCCATAGTGGGAATTTATGTTTAGAAAAATAAAAACTCTTATATCACAGAAAGCCATGTTTATCAACTTTTTTTGTTTTTAGTTGCTCCTCTCGTTTTGGCACTTGTTCAGTTCATTCATTCCTTCAAATATCTATTAAGCATGGATTTTATGTCAAATACAGTGCTAGATATTATCATATCTCTTTGAATTTTAAGACATATGTTTAGAGGCAAAGCCTCTGGATATAGAAGTTTAATGCTGATTTTAAGATTTTCCACTTTGTTTTGGAATTTCCTCCCTTTCCAGTTTTACTACAACCCACCCCTTTAATCCAGGTTGCAGGCTATCAGGAAAGTGGAAAGGTGGATGTGGCATGCAAGATAGCATTAATGCAAGCCACAGTGGGCATATAAAAGAATGGTTACAAATGTCAAGACATTTTAGTGACCATATATAGCAAAATTTGCCTCTGTTCTTTGGACCCCTTCAGGATTCTGATCAATACCTGTGGACAGAAGTCTGCCACATCCAGCAAAAGGTAATCCAATGTAGAGAGCAAGTGCTTCTGCCTCAGCATTACCATTTCTCTTTAGTATCCTTTGCTCACAAGTGCTGGCTTGCTGGTACATTGGATTTTTCAGCTTCTAAATTATGCTCACCTAGTTCTGGGACAGACCTCCAATTGTCATCACCACTCTCCTTTCCCTTACCCTGCTTTTTTTTGCATGGCATTTACAACCTCCTAATATATTATACATTTTTCCATTTACAATCCATATAAGCCCCATGAAGACAATTTTGTTTTATTCACTCAATGCCTAGAATAGTGTCCAATGTATTGTTAAGCACTCAAAGAAAATATGTTAAGTAAACGAATGAATGAATGAAACCTACCTGGTCCTTTTTGCCTTAGCTGACTCTTTGAACCTCAATCGCCATGTCTCAGCTCTGTAGCATCAACTTCATCTTCCTGTTCTTAGGGCATCAATCCTTCACTTGCCCTACCTGACATAACCAGATTCTGATTAACAAGCTGGACCCATACATAACCCAGGAAAGAAAAGAGCTAAATCAAAACCTTTTATTGCATATAAAATGGCAATACACAAACTATTCATCACTGTATATGTGAGTATAAAATGATTTTGACCTACCTAAACATAAGAGGAAGAAACATAACTTATCACCACAGCCCCCCTCCAGGTCATCATACTTCATTAAGGTTCTGTTTAGCCTTCCTTGATTTATTTTCCCTCCTAGGCAATGTTTGCATTTTAATGGGGAACACTTTAATGCCCTAGGCCTGACTCACAAGAGTGAAGAACTATGGGCCTCATTAATTAGGAGGTAACAGAAACTGGGGAACTTTTTAACCTCCTGTCAAGTCAGTCTAACTGCCCCCTCTTCTATCATCCTATTTGGTAAGCCATGCTTGGAAAAGAGCTTAGAAAATTTTGAATACTAGGTATCTGTTCTTCAAGGAGGGATCAATCTAACCAATGATTTTTTTTCTTTGCCAACTAACTCTTATAGTTTATGTCCGCTGGGCCAAGAACCCAAGAGGACTCTCTTTCTAGTGATAACTCAAGAGGCTCTTCACATGTTCTTTACTTCCATTGTGTGTTAAGAACCTATTTTCTTTTTTAAAAAAAATGTTTACTTATTTAGAGAAAGAGCATTCATGCGTGGGTGGGAGGAGGGGCAGAGAGACAGGGAGAGAGAGAATCCCAAGCAGCTTCCATGCTGTCAGTGCAGAGCCCAAAGCAGAGCTCCATCTCAGGACTGTGAGATTATGACCTGAGCTGAAATCCAGAGTCAGATGCTTAACTCACTGAGCCACTCAGGCGACCCAAGGACCTATTTTCTAAGTGTATAATCAGAGGAATACAATGAGAATTGTATTCCTAACTGCTTTAGAAGTGTCCTTGGTATATGTTATGTTATTCCAGGGAATTAATGCAGAAACTGGGGTTGGGGTGGGGGAAGTTATACTTCGCACATATTATCATAAATGAGGTTACCATGATACCAAACAGTGAAGTGGGATGGGTGAGGTTGGGAGATCAGTTAAGCAGGCAGTTTTATTTAAAATAAATTATGTATTTTGTAATAGTTTTATATTCAGAGAAAAGTTATGCGAGTAGTACAGAGAGTTCCTATATACCCTTCACTCAGTTTCCTCTAGTGTTACCATCTTATATAACCATGGTGCATTTGTCAAAAGAAATTAACATTAATACATGTCTATTAAGTAAATGACTTGATTTCAATAGCTTTTCCACTAATGTCCTTTTACTGTTCTAGGGTTCAATCTAGCATCTCATCTCGCATTTAACAGACAGCNAAAAAAAAAAAGAGGGGCCCCTGGGTGGCTCAGCCCGTTGAGCATCCGACTTTGGCTCAGGTCATGATCTCACGGTTCGCGGATTTGAGCCCCGCGTCAGGCTCTGCGCTGACAGCTAGCTCGGAGCCTGGAGCCTCTTTCGGATTCTGTGTCTCCCTCTCTCACTGACCCTCCACTGCTCATGCTGTTTCTCTCTCAGAAATAAATAAAAACACTAAAAAAAGAAAAAGAATGTCAGAAGATCTAATCAGGATGAAGCCAAGGCCAAGCTCATTAGGGGAAAGCTGCTCACTTGGGACTCTTTTTTTTCAGAATGCAAATCCTGGTTACTGCACTGTGCAGTGCAGCCGAGAGGAGTTTGACTAAACAGCAAAATCAAAAAGGACGTTCCAAGGGGAATGACATCTTTCAGATAATGGAAAAGCACGAGAGAAAAGAAAGAACAATATCAGGTGCCAAGCAGAGGTTAGGTGGACAAAAGAAGAATTTGATGGCTGTTTTCCCAGAAACTCCAAAGTCACTAATCAGAATTTCTAAAAATACATCAAGGAGAAGAAACCAACAAGAATTTAATAGAAAAAGTGATCTAGGTTTAATCAANACATCAGAGGTCTGGTGCATGGCAAGTGGCATACCCGGTAATAAGTAAGGCGTCTCTGGAGACTCTAGGAACAGCAGACTGCTGAGGCTGGCTTCTACCCCAGGTCCCAGATGCTGGAATCTCTAATTAAGAGTAGATCACTAGAGGAGACAAGATGGCGGAGAAGTAGGGAGCTCCATACATTTCACTTGCCCCCATCTCTCAGAGAAGGCCTGAAGCCATAGGAACCCTTACAGAATCCAGGACTTTGGGAGGAAAAGGAGACAGAGTCTGCTGAGAAAACCTTATAGCGTGAGTAGGAACTGGGGAAGATAAAAACGGGCCTGGACCAGACAGGGAGGAAGGGGAGGGAGTCCCCTTCGCAGGGAGCCTCAGTGAGTCGAGGGGAAAAGAAAGAGTGGCTGAAACTGCTCAAGGAACTGTCCCTGTCCCCAGAGAAGAGAAAAACCTCGGCTCGGGACACAGAGGGATCTGGTTTCCAGCTGTACAGCTGACCTTGAGCCGAAGCACTAGTCACAGGTGAAGACTGGAGAAACTGCTCCTCTGCTTGCCAGCTCGACCTGAAGAGGAAGGGGCATGCCTGAAGCCACTGCACAGCTCCTCTGGCTCGGCTCCAGCTTGAAACTGCTCAGAGGGACTCAGCCCGTGGGTTTATATTTCGAGTGGTATCAATGGGGCGAACAGACTAAGATCTGGAAATGAGGCATGGCTTGGGACATAGAGCACAGCCCACCTTGGCTATGCCCACAGCACAGGGAGATCGGACCCAAAAGAGTGAGCTGCAATGCTTGGTTCAAGAAAGGACTGAGGCACCACCATTTTTCTGCCCACAACTATCAAGATGGGACCTCAGTGAGCGGCCCATAGGACACAGTGAAGGCTAAGACCTGCCTACACCAAACCACTCCCATCCCCACTAGAGAGCT
Source organism: Crocuta crocuta (assembly GCF_008692635.1). NCBI lineage: Eukaryota > Metazoa > Chordata > Mammalia > Carnivora > Hyaenidae > Crocuta > Crocuta crocuta. The sequence goes on along the minus strand of NW_027527433.1, from coordinate 23,424 downwards.
GCTTTTTATTTTTTTTAGCAGAGCCTGGGCCAAGACCAACACTGATGCACTGCTGTGATTAATTCTAGATCAATTCTTTCTATTCAGATATATTTCCCCTTGTCTCATTTGTATCCATCCCCTCTGCTGGACTGCGCACTCTGGTCACTGCTTTGCTTAAACAGTCACATTTAATACATTTTCTATATGTATATTCTAGACCTCCACTGCTACCTTTCTATTTCTCTCTCACTGGAGTAATCAGACTATATGGTTTCTCTGAGTAACATTCTCTACGTTTCTTTCTCCTCACCTCTTACCATATTCTCCTCTTCCTCTCTCTGAATTAAGCCTCTTAGTCTCTCTGCCTGGTCATTTCTCTTCCAATTTTGCTTCCTCCCCGCCCTGTCATTTCTCTCTTTGTATATGCTCTTCCATCAGCACTGCATACACCCTGCTTTTTATTTGTAGCTGGGAATTCTGGTTTTATGCTTTTTGACTGTCCTTTCTCTTATGGGTTTTTTTTCTTTTTTCTTTTCTTCTTTTTTCCTTTTTCAGTTTTAATTTTTATTATTTGTTTTTCCTCCTTCCCATTATTTTTCTTTTTTACCCTCTTTTTTTTTCTTTTTCTTTTTCCCTTTCAGTTTGCATGTTTCTTGGATTTGTATATGTGGTGATGAAGTGGGCACAGCAGGTTTGTTGGATTTGTCTGTGCATTTGTGTGCCTTTGTTCCCTGTGTGTTTGTCTGTCTGTTTTCTTTCCCAGAGCTACCTCAAGAAACATGTGAAAGTACACATGGCAGAGTGTCCCAAATACCACTATGAGTAGGGAAATAAAATAACCAAAGTCTCAACAAGAGAGACCAAGAGACACCATTCAAAGAACACTTCCTGAATGGACAGGCCCTGAATGGTCAAAGAGCCTTCTTTAATACAGCAATACTCACAGGTCCAGAGCACATAACAAGCTTTTAAAACTAAAAAGAGACAGAAAGATAGCCAAAATGATGAAACGGATGAACTCTCCTCTAGAGAAATTACAGGAAGAAATGACAACCAAAGAACTGCTCAAAACTGATATAAGGAACATAACTGAAGAAGAATTTAGAACAATAGTCATAAAATTAATCACTGGGCTTGAAAAAGGCATGGAAGACATCAGAGAAACTATTGTTACAAAAACTATGGAGCTTAAAAATAGTTGTGATGAATTAAAAAATGCTATAAATGAGATGCATAATAAAATGGAGGCATCCAATGCACAGATTGAAGAGGCAGAGAGGAGAATAGGTGAATTAGAAGACACAACTATAGAAAAAAGAGGAAGCCAAGAAAAAGAGACATAAATGGATCCAGGAACACGAAAAGAGAGTTCGAGAGCTGAGCGATATAATCAAACGAGAGAATATCTGTACCATAGGAATTCCAGAAGAGGAAGAGAGAGGAAAGGCGCTGAAGGAGTCCTTGAACAAATNTTACTTCAAGGAGTTAGATAAAGCACAAGTGCAAAATCTAACAGCTCACCTAAGGGAACTAGAGGCAGAGCAACAAGAGCACTCCAAACCCAGTAAGAGAAGAAAAATAATAAAAATCAGAGCAGAAATAAACAATATAGAAATAGAATCCAAACAACAACAACAACAACAAAAAAAAAACAGTTGAACAGATCAACGAAACCAAGAATTGGTTCTTTGAAAAACAAACAAAATTTACAAACCTCTAGCCAGGCTTCTCAAAAAGTAAAGACAGTACCCACATAGACAAAATCATGAATGAAAAGGGACTTATTACAATCAATCCCTCAGAAACACAAGCAATTATTAGGGAATACTATGAAAAATTATATGCCAACAAGCTGGACAACCTGAAAGAAATGGACAAATTCCTGAACACACACTCACTACCAAAATTCACACGGAAAGAGAGAGAAAATCTGGACAGACCCATAACTAGTGAAGAAATTGATTCAGTTATCAAAAATCTCCCAACAAAGAAGAGCCCTGGGCCAGATGGCTTCCCTGAGGAATTCTACCAGACATTTAAAACAGAATTAAGACCCATTTTTCTCAAGCTACTCCAAAAAATAGAAATCGAAGGAGAACTTTCAGACTCATTCTATGAAACCAGCATCACTTTGATTCCAAGTCAGACAGAGATCCAGCAAAAAAAGAGAACTACAGGCCAATATCCTTGATGAATACAGACGCAGAAATCCTCAACAAGTTACTTGCAAACCGAATCCAACAGCACATAAAAAGAATTATCCACCATGATCAAGTGGGATTCATTCCTGGGTAACAGGGTTGGTTCAGTATTCACAAACAAATCAATGTGATACATCACATTAACCAAAGGAAAGATAAAAACCATATGATCCTGTCAATAGATGCAAAAAAGAAAAAAAGCATTCGACAAAATATAGCATCCCTTCTTACTAAAGACCCTCAAGAAAGTCGGGATAGAGTAGATCACTGAACCACATAAAGGCTGGAAAGGCATGATTGTTGGTAGGCAGAAGGCATTCCTGNGAAACCCATTAGTATAATCTACTTAAATATTTTGATGCTTTCTTTTCACAAAATTGTATCTTCGGGATGACCTTAAAACATCAGATTACCATCAGATAAGATTTTTAGCGGTCAAGTCTTTATTGAATACTTAGTGCATGACTTTATGGGATTACAAAGAGGCATTAAAGCGTTATGGTTTTAGTGAGGAGGAAATGACAAGGCACCCTTCCACCTATAAGGAAAGCACAATAGAGAAAATATCAAAATGTCCAAATGCCCCCCATTTACTCCCAATTCTCTCTCACTCCTAAGACTGCTCTGTACTTCCTTTCCATGTATCATCCTTCCAAGCTTTTCCATTGGGCTCTCTGAAACCACCATTTCAAGGTAAGCAAACTCTCTGACATGCTCAAGTTCGCATAACACTTCTTTGCTTAGCTGAAATCTGGCCCTGCCACAAGCCTCCTCTTTCTCCTCAAGGTCTCTTAAGAGCAGGATGCTCACTTTCCTACACCTCAGAAATCACACAACTGTAGCTGCTTTTATTGTCTTCATTTTAGAGATGAGGCTTAGAGAGGCCAAGTAACTTGCCCAAGGTTACACAGCTAGTGAATGGCAGATCCGGCATTGGAACCCAGTTAGGAATGATTGGAGCATTACACTCTTTGCCATCACACTAGACACCCTTTTAAATGTTCTATAATCCTCCATCATCATTTGTTGCTAAGAGTGAAACATCAGGAAAACAATATACTTCCAAAAATTATTTTAGGATCAGGTACTTTCCTAGAGTACCTGATGCAACTGCCTGCTGTTTCTGTAGAAGCAGCAGGGATTACACTGGCTCACTTTATGTTCTAGCAACACCTGTTACCCTCCCAATCTTTTTTCTTGGAGTCAAGATATTGTCACCAGCAATCTAATTATGGCCCAGAGGCCAATTCTTATCTGATAGAATATCTGCCAGAAGCCATATGGAAGTTGGAGCCAGAAGAGGTCAAAGAGATATAACCAGGAGAGCTATATGAGGAGAGTCAGGGATAGTGCTGTCAACTAGCAATGCTCCCTAATTAGTCCGCCCCAGCACTCCGGTGTTCTGCAAATGAGCTACAGGCTTGCCAATATATTCATGATATATGGATTCTTCAGCCTCAATGTCCCAACACTGATTGCCCCTGGGTGCTACATAAAATTCTCATCCTTTTACACCAGATTTCCACAGAAATATTTTCTGCTTATGTCACAGTTGCAGTGCAGGTGTTTGGAAAGCACTGACCTTGATGGCTACACTGAAATTCTGGCTGCCAAAGATTTTATGTCCCATATCCAATGTGTAACTCTTCTTTTCTCCTAGTTTGCTATGATGTCAGAGGCTCAGGTTGCCTTCTGGAGAGTTTGAGAGAGTCAGGTAGGAGAGGAAGTGTGGAAAGGAGCAGAGTTCACCACAATGAGGTGCAGCGATGGCTCTCCAGGTAAACTGGGGTCTGGCTTTTTAGAATGACTTCATACCCCTTGACAAATCTTTTGTTCAACATGCAAGAGAGATGCAGAAGCAAAAATGGGCTTATTGACAAATAGGTGAGCCTTTCCACGATACTTGTGTCAGTCAGATCAGCTCTGATTAGGTATGGACTGAAATCTTGGAGAGTACCCAAATGCAAATAAAGTGATAGAGAAACAGACATATATATCCAGAGAATGTAGTGTACCCTATCTCTACAAATTCCCACTTAGTGGACCCTGAGGCTCCACTGGCACTTGGAGTGTTTTCATCGGATAGAACCTCTGAAAGACACTGCCAAATAATATGCATCTGTAAGCCATTATTAATCAGTGCTTTTGTCAAGAACATCAAATTAATTACTCTTTAGAGCTTTTACAAAAGGGTTGATCCTTTGGATGGAGGAGGTTTCAACAAGTCAATTATTCCTCAGGTTGCAAATCTCCTTACTCTCCTTCCTCCTGAAGAGTGCTGCATTTTTCTACATGAATTGACTTTTATGAACATATGTTCCATTTCTAATGAATTTGTTCTCCATTAGTGGTAGTGGAGTGGAAGGCAGGTGCTATAATGCTGGCACTCCACAACAGAAAAACGTTAGGAGGTCCCTGACAGTATACCTATAGGATTTTACCATCTTGGAGCTGGAAGGGCACCTAAAGACAGAGAAAGGAAATAATTACAGGGACAGCTCAGTCAGTATTTTCTGTAAGGCCTTTCTTGGTTGTTACCTGACAGTGCAGAAAGAATAGAAAACCAAAGTAATAGGAATGTGATAGAAATACAAAGCCAAAGTAGTGAAAACTACAGCAAATAAACTAGAGTCAACAATATTAGAAATAAAAGAGAATAGATTTAAGCCAACAGATTCTGTCTGTAGGGAATGAGATTTCATACTGGTGTTGGCCTAGCAGGAGACAGGGAATCAAGTTGAATGGATTCCATCAATCCAATTCTCCAAGGACTCTCTGGGGACCTATGTGCCTAGCTTTGTGCTCAGAGCTGAGGAGGAGGGAGAGGTGGAGGCAGGATCTGAAGAGAGGATTAGAAAAGAAGAAAACAAGAAAAAAAACATGAGAAGTCCTTTCCTTCAATGAATAGACCACTTAGTTGTGGAGACAAGACTTATGGACAGTATACAAAGGATAGTTCATGCCAATCTATAATCAAGTTTTGGATAAAATGGTACAAGATATTATATTTTCTCAATACTAAGACCTGTGTATTTCTTTTAGCATTTTAATGCTCCTGAATTTAACGGCTGTCTTAGAGTTGCTATGTACATTTCATGTAATGTTTCATTTTATTTTCCAGAAAGCTGTTTTTAAAAGCAATGGTACATCTTAGAATGACAGAAACATGGTATATTGGCTCTCATTCTCTGAAATGGGAACCATCTCAGTGATCCCAGTATGAAGAAGAGTCACCATACATGAGGCTATATCTGGTCAAGTACCTGAAAAATGAGTGTAGAATCAGGCAGCGAGAAGAAGACACTTCTGCTGTGGATAATGGGAAGGGACAGACACACAGCATGAAAAATGCCAGAGACAGAAATAAATGTGGCAATAGGCATGGGAGCCTGGCTGGAACTGAAGCTGTTTACAAGACTAGTAGGAAATCAGGCAAGAGAAACAGGTGAGCTCTGCTCTTTTTAGGAAACCTGTACTATGAGATATCCTATAGCCAAACCGTCATGGTCAGGAAATAAGCTAATTGAAGAAGGCACCCTGAGGTGAGTCAGAAGGGTAGGCCTTTGAGAGGCAGGTATAAGGAAACCGATAGGGAGCCACGATACAGGCCAGAGTCAGATTTGAGGGGTACTATACCAATAGGAAATGGCAGGCTGGAAGCAGATTATAGACAGATTTTTAAATTTCAATAAAGATAGTGAGATTGGGTCCCCTCTGGGCAACAGGCAGAGCCAACAGCACTACCAGAGTGACATGTCCTCTCCACGCCCTGCTGTGAGCAGTCAAAGGCAGGTGAAGGGAGAAGGGGGGAAGCCAGAAAGAAACAGGACTTACCTATCCCATTATTTTATGGTCTTAGCAACTAACAGGAGTGGAGATTTTAGACTCACGTAATACTTTCTTCCAGAGAAGAGTTTGTTTTTCCTCAGCCCAAAGCTCAGGAGCCACTGGGACCTTCAGCAGGATGGTTAAGGAGGGAAGAGTAGCTCAGGTGAAACTACCGTTTTCAGGATGTACCCTAAGTAGAGGCCAGACCTAGAGATCAGGGGCTGGGATGCCTGCATGGAGGGACTACCACACACCCCTCTTCCCATCAGCTGCCATGAGAAATATCATGAAACTCTATCTGCACAAGGCTTCTTGGAATCAGTGGAAATCACACAGCCTTTGAGTTATACTACCTGGATTTCATTTCAGCTCTACCACTTACTAATTGGCTTCCCATGGACAAATCACTCCCTCACTCCAGACCTGAGTTTCCTTAATTATAAAACTTAGCCCAATTTTACCAACGAGATGACTAAGGTTTCAAAAGGATGCATGTCACTTTTACATCCTCCACCAAACTATCTCCGGTGACTGCAAAGAAAGAAAACTAGTTGTTCCATTCCCAAAGAGTCATGCAATTCCTGCCAGCCTTTAAATAACGGATTAAAACTTGAAAAAATAAAATAAAACTTGAGTTGGTGAGCATTGGAGACATCCACTTTTCTCCTGTGTCTTCAAAAGGAACTACCATTTAGTGAAAACCTACTCTCCACTAGATACTTTTCATACTTCATCTGATTTAAACCTCCCAATAAACTTATAAAAAGTAGGTACTATAATTCATCCACAATCTACAGTTGAGAGAGGTTATTTGTCTTTCCCAAGATCACACATTTAGACCTAAAATTGGTCTGACTTCAAAGTTCAGGCACACACTTTCCCCTCCAAATGTAACCATCACTTGAAGCAGTTTCTGGTTGTGCAATAATAGGCTTTATCCTCAAGTAAAAGAAACATAGGCCGCAAGGGTTCCCTAGTAGAATGTTGGGAGGTACTTGTGAAGTGAGGAAGATGTTGCCCACTATTCCTATGGTAAGGGCTGCCCCTTGTTTCAGCACGCAGAAAAACACATTTGCAAAACTGTAGCCCAATGAATAACACATTGGAACCTCACATGAACCCTCTAAGGCACACAGGACTGCTATTATTACTCCCATTTTATGGAGTTAAAGATGGTGAATCTCAGGAAAGTTAAAGTAATTTGCCCAAGATTACAAAGCTAGAAATTTGATGGGGTCAACATTCAAATACAGGATTTCTGGCTGGATTCTATACACCTGTGTTTTTTCTTCAGTTTCATGCTGTGCTTTGTACAGATCCTCATGTGCTATTGATGCTCAACAAATAATCGATGATATCTACTACCTGGCTCCCCACCAAGAGTAGAACACAGTGAAAATGTGCTCCATGCATCGTAAAGCACTGCAATATAAAGAACAGATAAATGAAGAGAAGTGTAAAGTGTTTGCCAGGTGCTTAGTATTCATCATTTAGCATCAGCAGCAGGCATCAACATTGAGGCAATTCTATTTTCAGACACCGCTAAATAAATTCATCTCCTTTCCCTGGTATGACAATAATAGTAATAAATTCTTCTGACTTTTCAAGATGAAATTCTGTCTCCTTAGGATCTTCTGAAACAGAAAATACTGAGCAAAACTGGAGCAAAGTCAGATGCAGAAATTCCTGGATAAAGTACATTCAGGGGAGTCTTATCTACTTTAGATGGCAAAGGACATGAAGCGAATCCACGAATTTCCGACATGGCACCAATGACAATTAGCCATTATAAAGGTCTACTAGTGGCTTAGTGTTAAGGTCCCTATTTGCCCTGAGGTTTACCCTCTCCCATATAGTTTTATCCAAAGAACTATTTCACTTTAATGAGGGCAGTCACGCTTGCTAGGAAATACTGTAGTAGAAAGTACTGTGGGCAGGAGGTTCTAAACCAAATTCTATCACTAATGATGTCAGGCAAATCTTTTCTCTTCTCCCTAATGGGAAAACGTTGCCAGGCTAATGTTTTCTCAACTAGAAAATGATTGTTTCACAGGTTTTTTTTTTTTAATCAGTTTAAAGCCAATCATGCAAACACTGTCCCTATGATATACATCCCCAAAACCAATCTACCAATGGGAAGAGTGGGAAAAATGGAGAGTTTTCCTAGATGTTACAAGCAGAAAACCTGCCTCCTTGGAGGGCAGTTTGTTGCCCCAGTAAGATTTTTTTCAATCAGGATTGATTCAAAGTCAGTTGTTTCATACAATTTTAATTGTTGTTGTTTTTAAGTTTCTATTTAAATTCCACTTAGTTAACATGTAATATTATTATTGGATTATTGTTNTTGATATAATTGTCTAAAATTTCCAAATCTTCTTTTCTAAACAGTAGATGTAATTACATTCAATTAGAAGAAATACAAGTTATTGCAAAAAATCTATCCTGTTGAAGCTGCTGGTTATAAGGGCATGGCTCTAGCAAGTCACAGTTTACATATGGAAGAAAAGGTGTTAATCAGAAAGGCCAGGGGACATTCGAATGGATTTTCCCTCAAGATGAAAGAAAGAAAGAAAGAGAGAAAGAGAGAGAGGGAGGGAGGGAGGGAGGAAGGAAGGAAGGAAGGAAGGAAGGAAGAACAGTAATTTGGCAGAACAATCCTGGCAAGCACAGGGTCTCATGGTGCTCTGAGCCACATCAACCAGGCTGTTCCCTCACTCTGCCTTCTTTGGCCCACAGAAAGGAAGGAAATTAAAGATGAAATTGCAGTGAACGCACTTCACAACAAGCTGTGTAATGATCTTTTAGGCTGAAATACTCTAGTTGGCAACTGTGAAACTCTAAAGTGGTTTTTGGGGGCACCTGGGTGGCTCAGTCGGTTAATCGTATGACTTCGGCTCAGGTCATGATCTCACGGTTCGTGGGTTCGAGCCCCGCGTCGNTTGAAACTCAACTCTTATAAGATTCCAACACTCAAGTTCCAACAATCTTTCATGTGAATTAACTTGAAGATAGAATTCAGGATAGATTTGAAATCTAATCGATGTTTGGGGCAAATTTCAGGGTAGATTAAGCCATAACTAAAAATGATTAAGGATTCATGAGAAAGGAACCATATTGCATCTATATGTTTAGTACTTTCAAAGCTTACTCTGAAGAGCAACTCAATTGTGTTATGTTTAGTTATTTTAAGATCTATAACTATATAGAAGACATAGACACAGGGGCACCTAGGTGGCTCAGTTGGTTGAGCATCTGACTCTTGATTTCAGCTCAGGTCATGATGCCAGGTTCATGAGATCCACACTCAGTGCAGAGCCTACTTAAGATTTTCTCTCTCTCCCTCNGGAGTCACAGACTGAAACAGGCTCCAGGCTCCGAGCTGGCTGTCAGCACAGAGCCCGATGCGGGGCTCGAACCCACGAACCGCGAGATCATGACCCAAGCGAAAGTCGGACGCTTAACCGACTAAGCCACCCAGGCGCCCCTAGACACAGATATTTTAAAGTAAATCTATAACAAATAATAGCTGTAACTGGACCTCAAAGAACACATGCCCACTGTTCAAATACCCTCGACCAGTGAATCAAGGTATATACTAACTACCTAATGTTAGAGTATCAGAATTACAGAATCAGATTTAGAGGGATGGATAACTTTTTTAATACTCATATTTTCAAGCTTCAGGTGACAAATAGAAATGTCACACTCATAAATTGTATTTATCCTTAAATCTAAAAATGTAAAGATCAATTAAACTGATTGAAAGATTGCACTATAAGCTATTAACAAGATTTAAAATGATTGAAAGTGAGGAGCTTGTCTTCTTCTAATTTTGTTTCCCCCAATAGTGACTAGCATGATGTTGGGCTCATGGTAGGCATAAATTACATAACTAATAAGTGGTTGGGTGTAGTAGAGGAGAGTCTCAGATTAGTTGCTTGGCTGCTTGGTTAATCTTTAGAACCTGCTCTCTCCCAGTGAAAATTATCAAATTAACATTAAGAGGAGACCATGAATTTGCAATTAAGAGCAAAGAGACCAGGCAAGAATAAGGCTTGACAAGTGAAGCAAGAGTGTTAATTTTAGTTTCTGTTGAGGCTTACATAAAGAGAGTCAGAGACTGGAGGGTAATCTTGCCTCTTCAATCCAGTCCAGTGGGTGAATCTCACTGTTACCTGCAACTCAATATACCAAGTCATCATAACATTCCCCCACCACACAAAAATCACCTTCCCTTGCGTATCTATCTCTGTTACTGGTACTCCATTCTCCTAGTCCTCTAGGCATCAAAACATGGTGGACATACAATTTATCATCCAAATCAGGACACTTGGGAATGAAATGGGGGAGCCATTAAAAATGACGTCAAGAGAACTGGTTTAAACCAAAGCCTAGGGTCACCCTTTTCACGTTCATGACTCTTCCTTATTCTTAGCCAGTTAGTAAATCATGTCACTTTTTCCTTCCACATTTATTAGACCTATGCTCTCTGACTCTAGATTAATTCAACCTTATTTCATTATACCAACCTGATATTCCTTAAAGCACCTTTTCAGCATGTTATTTCTCTGTTGAAGTCATCAATGTCTAACACATTTACTGCTAGAAATATCAAGTCTAAATGTCTCTGCAGTTTTATTTTTCCCCTTTTTAATCAAGGCATAATTGAGATATACTATTATATTAGTTTCAAGAGTACAACATAATGATTCAATACATGTACAAATTGCAAAATGATCAACACAGCAATTCTAGTTAATATCCATCACCATATATAGTTATAAAATCTTTTTCTAAAGATTTACTCTCTTAGCAACCTTCAAATATGCAACATATTAACTATAGTCTCCATGCTGTACATTACACCCCTATGACATCTCTTTTATAAGGATTCATTTTGCCCTCTTCTCCCATTTTACCCATTCCCATCCCCCACCTGTGAGAACCACCAGTCTGTTTTCTGTGTCTATGAGCTTGTTTGCTGCTGTTGTTGCTTTTTAGATTTCACATACAAGTGAGATCATATAGTATTTGTCTTTCTCTGATTTATTTCACTTAGCATGATGCCCTCAAGGTCCATCCATGTCCCTGCAAATGACAAGATAACATTCTTTTTATGGATGAATAATACTCTGTTATGCACGCACGCACACACACACACACACACACACACTATACTTTATCCTGATGAGCACTTAGGTTGTTTCCATATCTTGGCTATTGTAAATAATGCTTCAATGAACACAGGGATATATATATCTTTTGAGTTAATGTTTTCATTTTCTTCAGATAAATACTCAGAAGTAGGGTTGCTGAATCATATTCTATTATGGGTTCTATTTTTCTTTTTTTGAGAAACCTCTATACTGTTTTCCATAATGGCTGCGCCAATTTACCTTGCCACCAACAGTACACGAAAGTTTGCTTTTCTTCACATCCTTCCCAGCACTTGTTATTTCTTGTATTTTTGATAATAGCCATTCTAACAGGTTTGATGTAATATCTCCTTACTGTTTTGATTTGCATTTCCCTGGTGATTAGTGATGATGAGCACCTTTTCAGGTGACTATTAGACATCTGGATGTCTTCTTTAAAATATGTGTATTCAGATCCTCTGCCTATTTTCTAATCAGATTATTTTTGTGTGCTTTTTTCTTTTTTGCTATTAATTTGTATGAGTTCTTTATATATTGTGGATACTAGACCCTTATCAGATATATGATTTGCAAATATTTTCTCCCATTCAGTAGATTGCCTTTTCATTTTATTAATAGTTGCAGATCATTCAATAGCCTTCATAATAGGACTCTTTTCTATTTTTGCAACCATGCTGCCTGCGACTCTACACATGAGCACCTGCCATTCTAATTTGTGAGGAGCTCCACAGTGCTTGAATACACCTGACCCTCTCATTCCTGTGCTTTCATTCACAATAGTCTCCACATATGCACCCTCTTCTTTCCCAGTCTAAATGTACACATAATGCTAGTGCCCCATGAACTCTTTTTTCTCTGTCCTCCTAGTAAACGAAAGTAAAATAGGTTTCATCTTGTGCACCAACTCTAACTCACTGTGATTGACTGCAGATATGTTGAGAAGGATTCTTAATCTGAGTCCAGGCCAAATGAGAATGAATAAAGTGATCGTCCATCCACATCTAGTGATGGGCATGAGAGAGTGGAGTGGAGAAAACAAACCACATGTAAAACATCCCTGCCCTAGATTCTTTCCACTATTTTATGTGGATTGGTCATATCTCTCCCATTAGACTATAAGCTTCTATAGGGCCTAGTACTATTTGGGGACATAGTATAAGCTCAGTAAGAACTTGCTGATAAAAGGTCTCCGCAATAAGTGAGTGAAATTTCAACTTGACATCCCCTTCAGGGAAAATTCTTCAGGGAATATAATGTTACTGTGGTTGTTAAAAACATAGGCTTCAGAATCAGGAAGTTCTGGATTCTAATCCTGGATTGACCCCTTTTAGCCATGTGCCCTGAGCAAGTGACTCAACCTTTCTACATGCCTGAGTTTTTTCATCTGTTAAATGAGAATTGTGTTCATACCCACTTTGCACTGTGTGTGTGTGTGTGTGTGTGTGTGTGTGTGTTTGTAGTTTTTAAAATCTAAGATCAAGTATATATGCTTAGTAGAGTTCCTGGCACATAGTAAGGGCTTTGGCAAATTAATTGCTGTTCTCTCAGTTTGTGTGTTTGAGCTACTGCCTGCCCATATTTACTCCTATGGCAGGGAAAGCTCTTTCTCCTCATGTTGTTTTTTGCCAGTCCCCAAGAAAAAGTAGAACTAAAACTTTCATTCACACTGAAAGGTGAGGGGCTTAATGTGTTTGCTAACCCAGGCATATTCCTATTTGAAGGAACGATGATAGAGAGAGGGGAGTGCTTTTCTCAAAGGAATGAATGTGGTTAACATGTTAAGAATGGACCTACTGAAAAATTGGGAAGAAATTTTTGAGCTGGGGATATGGACCACGTGTTTTTCATTTAAGAAACAACAAGGACAGTACAACTGTAAAGTTTTACAGTTTACCATGCTTCTTTACATATACACAGAACAGAGGCATGTATAAGAGGCAGTTCCCATTGTATTTAAATCTCTGAAAGATATCATCCTTTTTTATTCACTCCTATTTATCATTTCCTTTCTCATTCCACACAGTTAACATTGCAAACCTTTATCTCTTTCCTCAAATTCCTTACCATAGCATTCAAAGCCTTTTTAATCCATTTCTAACCTGATTCTCAGAGCTCCCCTACATTCTCACCTCCTCCCAAAACATATACACAAGACACACAGAGACATCCTTAGTTCCTGTAACATACTCTGAACCATCATGCTTTCTCTTTCCCTCTATCCTCTACGCCTATAACCAATATATATAGTTCAATTGTCCACCTTCCTCAAAACTCTCTGTCTCTGGGTCCCACCTCTATCCAGGCTGAAAACATTTACATAATGTTTGCTGCCTGGTAAGTCCTTAGGTGTGACTTTCCCTTCTATTCCCATAGCAATTTGTGTATATTTTTACTATCAGACTTATCACATTGTGTTATAAGGAGCTGTTCACATATACGCTTTTGGAGGGCAGAACCTAATATCATGCATCTCTGTATCCCCCCCGTGCCAAGGACACTGGCTGACACATAGTTAAAGGCTTGTGGAATGAATGAAATTCCCAAGGTAAACTATTAAGATTTTGGCAGAGACAAGTTTAAAACCTAGGTCTACCTCTCACAGGGGATTGTGACTTCCTTAAAGGCACAAACTTTTAGCACTTGGCAAAGTAGAAGCACACAATAAGTGCTTAATATATATTTCACTAAAATGGTAGACTCCAGACTTACCAATGAAGACTTATCAATTTTCAAGTCTCTGTTCCAGGTTATCCCATAGAAATAGACAAGATGTACTCGGGCTCTGTCCCAACCCTTAAGGCTAAACCACATGCAAACCTAAGAGATAGGACAGTACAGGAAAGACTATAATAAAGTAAGAGAGGAGTGCATAAGGATATGTGAGAAGGAAAGGATCTATAAAAGCTGAGATTGGGAAGCTCTATGTATGTGGCTCTCTACATGAGTGCTGGAGGACAAAATGTATTTACAGAGGCACAAGAAATGGGAGGAAGAAGAGTATTGCAGATGTGGGGAACAGTAGTGTCAAAGGTATTGCTACAGAGAGAGACATGCTTGGCATCACTGGGTGGAACATATTTGGGACAATGGTGAGAAAATGTCACATAGCTACGTGGAAGCAGATTACTAAGGGTCCTGAATGACAAACTGGGGCTTTTAACTTGGCTGGAGACAATGGAGAGCCACCAGAGGTGTGTGTGACAAGGAAGAAAGTGATAAAATGAATAAAGTGACCAAACGGTTGCTTACCCTTGCCCAGTCAATTATTAACTAGCCTGAACTTCTGCATTTATTTAAAGCTAAACACATTGGCATGAAGAGAGGTGTTTTCACCGTTTCCCTTCTGGATCTCTTTGGAATATGGGATTAATAATTTAACATGACAATATTTGGGAAGATGGATGTCATAACTCAGATCAGCCACGGAAGTTCATGGTGGTACTGGGAAAGCCACTGAACCTCTCTTGGACTTACTTTCATGCTCTCAAATATGTCTATCATGCCTCTGGCTTCAGCCCAGACTTACAATGACACTGAAACAACAAATGAGCAAAAGATTCTACTCCTGCTTATAACTAAAATTGCCAATGATAGTTGCAGTGAACCCACTTCATAGCTCTGCTTCAAAAAAATCTCATTAGAAGATGTTAACAAATCAATGTGACAAAGAGAACCATGCTAATAGAAAAATGGGCAGAGGACACAAAAAGGCAATACACAGAAAAAGAAAAACAAGTAGTCAGTAACCACAGAGTAAAATAAAAATCTCAATGGTAATCAAAGAATGTAAAGTGAAGCAAGAATGAAATTGCTTTTTTTCCTAACAGATCGTTAAAGATTTGTAAGACAGATAATAACCAGGGTGACCAGAGTTCCCAGAAATAGTCTTTCTCTTGTATGCTGGTGAGTGTGTATATTTGTGCAAATAATTTGAAAGTCAGTCTGGCTGTCCATTTCAAAGGCCTTCAAAATATGCATATGCTTTGACCCAGTGTTTTCATTCCTAGGAACTGACCTCAGGAAATTATCAGACAATGGCACAAAGATTTAGCCACAGAGAGATTAGTTACATAATTATTTCTAATAGTAAAACTAAACGCAAACAATATATATGTCCAATTGAAGAATGGTTAAATTATATCTTAGTATGTCTACCATAGATACTATGCAGCCATTAAAAATGTCATAGAGGAAATACATAATGACATGGAAAGATGGTCATCATATATCAATCATATTTGTTAAAAATATTATAATTGTGTGTGGATGTATGTATATGTGTGTCCATATATGTGCATGTGTACATAATGATTTTCATATATATGTGAAGAGACAGAGAAGATCAAAAAGGATACATACATACCAACATGTTAGTAGTAATCTCTCAGGGGCAGGACTGCAGGAATTTATTTTCTTTTTCTCTGTATTCTATATTTTACATAATAAATATTACTTTTATTTTTTAAAGGCTATTTTAAAAATCACATTAGGTGAGTAATAAGCATTTCTTTAAAAATGGCTTGTTTTGGGGGTGCTGTGTGGCTCACTCAGTTAAAAGTCAGAATCTTGGTGTCAGCTCAGGTTGTGATCCCATGGTTCCTGAGATTGAGTCCCATGTTGGGCTCTGCACTGACAGCATAGAGCCTGCCTGGGATTCTCTTCCCCTCTCTCTCTGCTCTCCCCCGACCCCATCAAAATAAATAAATAAACTTTTAAAAAATGGCTCGTGTTTGAAAAGACATTAGCTCATTCAGAAGAATTTCTGGTCTAGGCTGAGATTATGATGACTCCTTGTTTTATCAAGGCAAGCAGTTTCTTTTCAGCATTGGATGCTGGGGTCAAATAATAGTCAAGTTACTTTTCAAGGCAGCCAGAGGAAGCAGTGCATCAGAGCAGGTAGGTCTAGGCCAGTGTGATAAAATCAAAAGAAGTCATAAGAGCCATTGGGCCACAGGGAAGCAAGGGTAGGGTTCAGGGCAGTCCAAAGAGTACCATGGATCCAAAGGAACAGATTAAAGGCAAGACCTCACCAGGGAGCCTGGCAAAGATCAGTTTTTACAGCAGCAGACTGCTGAAGTGAAAGGGTGGGAGCAGAGTCTGCGTTTAAGAAGGCCAGGGCAGAAGTTTCATGTCAGGTAAAAAGGAATAACTGAAGAAGAGAGACTAATGAAAATGAGCCAGGGACAACAGCTCAGGAAGCAGTACAGGAGGGCATGAGTGTGGAGGCTTTCTGTGATGCATTTAAGCAGCCCTCCGAGCATGGTGTGATTATCTCTGTATTGCATATACATAGAAATAGAATGACAGGGGTGCCTGGGTGGCTCAGTCAGTTAAGCATCTGACTTCGGCTGGGGTCATGGTCTCATGACTCATGGGTTCAAGCCCCGTGTCAGGCTCTGTGCTGACAGCTCAGAGCCTGGAGCCTGCTTTGAATTCTGTGTATCTCTCTGCCCCTCCACCTCTCATGCTCTCTCCCTCTCTCAAGACTAAATAAAACATTTTTTTAAAATGTCTGTGACAATTTGCACTCTCTTAGTACCATTTTCCTCACATTCACAATATTTGGAATCGCCAGACTTAAAAATTTGCCAATGTGATAGGTAAAACCTAGTGTGTGATTGCTCTCCTTTGCATTTCTTTCCTAACAAGTGAAGATAAGCATGGTTCCTATTTTAAATATTTTATTTAATTTTTTGAGAGAGAGAGAGAGAGAGAGAGAGAGAGAGAAAGCACTCAGAGGAAAGGCAGCGGGAGACGGAGAGAGAATCTTAAACAAGCCCAGCACAGAGCCCGGTGCGGGGCTCGGATCTCATGACACTGGGATTGTGACCTGAATCAAAATCAAGAGTCAGACTTAACCAACTGAGACACCCAGGTACCCCAAGATAGACATGATTCTTAGTCATTCAGATTTTCTCTACTGTGAGTTGCCTGAATATACATTTTCAATTTTTCTAATTGCGTTATTAGCCTTTTCCTTACATACCTGTATATGTTCCTAAACTATTCTGGATCATTTGCCAGCCAAATGGTTTGCAAACATCTTACATTCTTTGAAATGTCTTTTGATGCACAGAAGAATTTATTATAATGCATCCATCAACAGTATCTGTGGGGAAATAGATTCTACTAACATAAATGGGTTAGAAAAAAGCTTAGGGCGGAAAGCCGCCACCATAGAGCAAAAGTGCCAGAGGTTAAGTAATGAGATACTGTAATGGGATCATGAGTAACTTGCTATATCACCTGCAGGAAATTGCTTTCCATCTGATGCCAATATACTAATGTACCTCGATCACAAACACCGCTTGCCCCTCAGACCCTTTGCTTCTTGCACACACAAGTTAATGATTACTGTCTGATTGATTGTTTCCTCCACGTTCATGTGTGTAAGATCTTGTTTTCTTCACGTTAACCATATGTATGAGATCTTGAGAGCTCAATAAATATGGAGACAAAACCCCTATTCAGGGCTCTTGTCTCCTCCCAGACATTAGCTCTCGTATTCAATTCTGCATCCACTCTCTTGCTGGACAAGAGAGAACTCCAGACTCATAGTCTGTGACAAGTTTCCTTTATGGTTTGTCCTGCTTATGTCATGTTTGTGAAACCTTTTCCACCTGTGAGGTTATATATTTGCCTACACAAAAATTGCTAAGTTTTACTTTTGCTGTTTAAGTATAATGTCAAGTCTGGGTACTAAAATTGAATATCCATGTTTTTCTTCTGAACTACTTTTATTTCCTTCATTAGTTTTATTATCTTAGAGTCTCTGTTATCTTTATGAATACTTCTTTCCATTACATTTTTCTAAATTTACTTACTGTTGTATAAGTATTGCCTTGATTTTTATAATATTATCTTGTATCTAGATAAATTATTGAACCCTCTTTTCAGTAATAATAGTTTACCTGTAAAGCATATTGTTCTTTTTATTACTAGG
>NW_027527433.1:4930-5224 GCF_008692635.1 Crocuta crocuta | reverse complement strand
GCTAGTAATAAGAATATTAATTAAAAACATTCATTAACCATTATATTATTTGACTTAAATTCTATTTTTGTCTGATATTAATTTTGCCATACTAGCTTTTCTTTTTTTTAAGTTTATTTATTTATTTTGAAGGGATGAAAAGAGTGTGGGAGGGACAGAGAGAAGGAGAAAGAGAATCCCAAGCAGGCTCTGCTCTGTCAACAAGGAGCCCTACGTGGGGCTCAACCTCAGGAGCCAAAACATGAGATCATGACCTAAGGTGAAATCAAGAGTCAGATGCTTAATTGACTAGGC
>NW_027527433.1:544-4659 GCF_008692635.1 Crocuta crocuta | reverse complement strand
CCTAATATTTGCCTCAATTGTTTTTCTTCATTTCTTTATTTTCATTCTGTTTTTCTTTTAGACTTATCTCTTATAATGTTCTGCTTATAATGTTTCTTATAATGTTTAGCTTCATTTTTTTAAGTTTTATTTATTTTGAGAGAGACAGAGGCAGCATAAGCAGAGGAGGGGCAAAGAGAGAGGGAGAATCCCAAGCAGGCTCTGTGTGGCTTGAACTCCCAAAACCGTGAGATCATGACCTGAATGAAAATCAATAGTCAGNAGAGGGAGACACAGACTCTGAAACAGGCTCCAGGCTCTGAGCTAGCTGTCAGCACAGAGCCCAACACGGGGCTCGAACCCACGAACCATGAGATCATGACCTGAGCCGAAGTCATACGTTCAACCGAATAAGCCACCCAGACACCCCTATTTATGTATTTTTTGAGAGAGAGAGAGAGAGAAAGCACCCACAGGAAGGGGCATAGAAAGAGAAGAGAGGGAGTCTCAAGAGGGCTCCACACCATCACCACAGAGCCAGACAGGGGTTCAAACTCATGAACTGCGAGATCATGACCTGAGCCAAAACCAAAAGTCAGATGCTTAACCAACTGAGCAACCCAAGCACCCCTGCATTTTGTTGTTTTTAATCCAATTTGATGGGTCCTATCTTTTAAAAAGTTTTATTTAATTTACATTGGTTGTGATGATTTTTTATCTGCTTTTGATATGTTGGTGGTGATTTTTTGGTTTTGTTTTTTTTTTTCTTTTTTGCATTTTACCAAACTTTTTAATGTGGCTTTTGTGTTTACCCATTCCTACTTTTTATTGAGTTTACAGTTTTATTTCATTTTCCCTATGCTGGTTGGAAATTATAAAATTCTACTTTTTTATTCAATGTCTTNGCATAACACCCTCAAGGTCCATCCATGTTGCTACACATGGGCAGATTTCATTGTTTCTCATTGCCATGTAGAATGTCTTTATATTTTTAACAAACATTAACTACAGACTTCTGTATCCAGTATCTCTACCCTCCTCTCAAACAAGGCAAAAGCCTTAAATATGTTCAGTAATACTGACCATCCACATATTTTCTGTGATTGCTGTCTATAATTTAGTTTTACTTTCTTTTATAAATGCATGAATGTCATTATTTTATACAGTTTATAGTTAATTAAGTAATCATCTTATTTTATTGTTTCTGTCCTCACCATTATTTCTTGTACCCCACTCCATTCTTTTGGGTTCACTTCCTGTTTTTTAAAATACAATCTTAAGTAATATTGTATGCCAACTACACTTTAATTAAAATTTCTTTGAAATGCAAACTAAAGTAGCTCTCTTTTTTTGTATTTTAAGACTTTATTTTTTTAGAACAGTTTTTGTTTTCAGAAAAATTGAGAGGAAGGTACAGAGATTCCCCACATAGCCCCTGACCCCACACATGCTACTTCCCTCATTATCAACATCCTCCTCCAGAGTGAGACATTTGTTACAATTGATGAACCTTCATTGACACCTCCTTATCACTCAAAATCCATAGCTTACTTACATTAGGGTTCACTTATGGTGTTTTTTATTCGATGGGTTTGGACAAATGCATAATGACATGTATCCATGATTATAGTTTCACACAGAGTATTTTAACTGCTCTAAAAGTCTTCTGTGTTTTTCTTCTTCATACCTCTCTCTCCACTAACTCCTAGCAACCAAGGATCTTTTACTGTCTTTTATAGTTTTGCCTTTTCCAGAATGTCACATACTTAGAATCATATGGAATGTAACTTTTTCGGATTGGCTTCTTTCACTTAGTAACGTGCATTAGGTTATCTCCATGTCTTTCATATCTTGATAACTCATTAATTCTTAGTGCTAAATAATATTCCATTGCCTGCATGGACTATAGTTTATTTATCCACCCACCTAGTAAAGGACATCCTGGCTGCTTTCAAGATTTGGCAATTATGAATAAAGCTGCTATAAACATTTGTGTTCAGGTTTATGTGTGCATGTAGGTTTTCAACTTACTTGGAGAAATACCAAGGAGTGTGTTGGCTGGATCATATAAGAACGTGTTTAGTTTTGCAAGAGACCACCAAAATATCTCCTAAAGTGGCTGTACCATTTCGCATTCCCACAAGTAATGAATGAAAAGTTCCTGTTGCTTCATTCACATCCTCAACAGCATTTGGTGGTGTCAGTGTTTTATATTTTCACCATTCTAATAAGTGGTTAGTGATATCTCATTGTTTTAATTTGCATTTCCCTGACAACATATGATATTTGTAAAAAACATCCTTTCATATGTCCATTTACCATCTTTTTATCTTCATTGATGAGCTCTGTGTTAAGGTCATCGGCCCATTTTTAATCAGGTTGTTTCTTTTTTTATTGATGAGTTTTAGTGTTCTTTATATATTTTGGATAACAGTCCTTTATCAGAAATGTCTTTTGCAAATATTTTCTTCCAGTCTGTGCCTTGTCTTTTTATTATCTTGATAGTGTCTTTTGGAGAGCAGAAATTTTTAATTTTAATGAGTTCCAGCTGGACAAACTTAATTGTCTCTTTGTTGGATTCATTTTGCTTTGGTGTTGTATATAAAAAGCCATCACTAAACCCAAAGTCATCTAGGTTTAATCCTATATTATCTTCAGAAATTTTATAGTTTTGAATTTTACATTTAGGTCTGGATTCAATTTTGTGTTATTTTTTAAATAAACAGTATATTTATTTCTGAATTACACAGATAGGTTATCAGTAACGATTAATTTCCCTTTCAGCATTGCTTTCATTGCATCCCACAAAGTTTGATAAGTTGTGTTTTCAATTTCATTTATTTAAATTAGCTCTTAATTTATTTTGAGATTTTCTCTTTGACTTATGTATTATTTACAAGTGCTTTGCTTAATCTCCACACATTTGGGCGGTTTCCATTTGGCTTTCTATTATTAAGTTCTTATTTAATTCCATTGTGGTCTGAGAGCAGACATTGAATAATATGAAAACTTCTACACTTGTTAAGGTGTGTTTTATGGCCCAGAACATGGCCTATCTCAGCGGATGTTCCACTATGAGCTTCAGAGGTGAATTCTGTTCTTGTTGGATGAAATACTCTATACATGTCCATTATGACCAATGAATTGATGGTGTGACTGAGTTCAATGTCCTTAATGATTTTCTGCCCACTGGCTCTTTCCATTTCTGGTAGAGGAATATTGACATCTACTACTATAATAAAGCATTAATCTATTTCTTCTTCTTGCAATTCTATTAATTTTTGCCTACATATTTTGATATTCTTTTACTAGACAAATACAGATTAAGGATCATTATAGCTTTTTGGAAAATTGAATCCTTTATCATTATGTAATGCCCTTCTTTATCGCTAATAGTTTCCCATGCTTTGAAGTCCATGCTGAAATTAATNGTATATCCTTTTTCTATCCATTTACTTTTAATATATATGCCCTTCTATATAAAGTGGGTTTTTTTTGTAGCCAACATATAATTGGATGGTGTTTCTAAATCTATTCTGACAATTTGTCATTTAATTGGTGCATTTAGACTACTGATGCTCAAAAAGATTATGGATATAGTTCACTTTATATCTGTCATATTTATGTTACTATTTTCAATTTATTGCCTTTGCTTTTATTATTGCCTTTCACTCTTTTTCTGTGTTTCGTGATTTTTATTGAACATCTCATATGATTGCTTTCTATCTCCTTTCTTTTTTTGAATTCTATTTGATTTATTTTTTTAGTTTATTGTCAAGTTGATTTCCATATAACACCCAGTGCTCATCCCCACAAGTGCCCTCCTCCATGCCCATCTTACCCCTCACCACCAACACCCATCAGTCCTCAGTTTGGTCTCAGCATTCAAGAGTCTCTCATGGTTTGCCTCTCTCCCTCTCGCTCACTATATTTCCCTTTCTTCTCCCCCATGGTCTTCCGTTATGTTCCTCCTAATCCTCCTATAGGTGAAAATATATGGTATCTGTCCTTCTCTGCCTGACTTATTTCACTCAGCATAACACCCTCAAGGTCCATCCATGTTGCTACACATGGCCAGATTTCATTCTTTCTCATTGCCATGTAGTATTCCATGGTATAGATAAACCACATCTTCT
>NW_027527433.1:0-247 GCF_008692635.1 Crocuta crocuta | reverse complement strand
CCTTTATCTGATATGTCATTTGCAACTATCTTTTCCCATTCTGTTGGATGCCTATTAGTTTTATGGATTGTTTCCTTCGCCATGCAGAAGTTTTTAATCTTGATGAGGTCTGAATAGATTATTTTTGCTCTTGATTCTCTTGCTTTTGGGGATGTGTCAAGTAAGAAACTGTTGCAGTTGAGGTCAAGGAGGTTGTTTCCTACTTTGTCCTCTAGGGTTTTGATGGTTTCCTGTCTCACGTTCAGGT
>NW_027527432.1:1270672-1273010 GCF_008692635.1 Crocuta crocuta | reverse complement strand
TGTGGAAACTAATTTGACAATAAACTATTTGTAAAAAAAAATTATTGTATAGTTAATGTAATCAGTGGTCCATTAGGGCTTAAGTCTACCATTCTATTATTTGTTTTCTGTTTTTCTGCCTGATCTTTATTTCTCTGTTTTTCCTTGATGGTTCTTGAACATTTTTTAGAATTCCATATTGATTTATCCATTATGTTTTTGGTGTATCTCTTTTTATAGCTTTTTTAGTTATTGCTATAAATATTACATTATACATACACAACTTATCAAAGAATACTGTATCACCATTTGTCAGTTCAAGTGAAGTATAGAAAACTTCTCTTTATGTCCTTCTAATTTCTTTCATTTATGATTATCTTAAATGACATGTATTGTGAACTGTGTTACAATTTTTGCTTAAAGTATAAACATAAATTAAAACACTCAATTAGAGGATAGTAGTTATCTGCATTTTTGCTTTCTGATTTTTTCTGTCTCTTTCTGATGCTTTAATTTTCCTTCTTTTAAGGAGAATTTTCTTTAGCCATTTTTTAGAGGAAATTTACTGGTAACAAATCTCTCCATTGTCCTTCACCTGAAGTTGTCTTAATTACCTTTTCATCCTTTAATGATATTTTCTCCAGATATAGAATTCACAGTTGTTAGTTCTTTCAGCACTTAAAAAGTACAGTGCCATTTTCTTCTGCCTTCCATCTTTTCTGATGAGAAATTTGCTATCATTTAAATAGTTTTTCCTTTATTTATAATGTGCAATTTCTTACTTGGTGCTTTCAAAATTTTTTTCTTTGTCTTTCATTTTCAGCACTTGAATATAAGGCATCCTTCCATGGATTTCCTTGTGTTTATCTTATTTGGAATTTGCTCAGATTCATGAATCTGTCAGTTCATGTGTTTTTCCAAGTTTTGGGCTTTGAATACTTTTTTTAGACCCAACCTTTTTCTCTTCTTCTGGGATCATAATAGTATGAATGCTAAGTTGTTTTTTGCGTTTTTTGTTTGTTTGTTTGTTTTTTTATATAGACCCACAGGTCCCTGACATGGTGTTTATTACTTTCTTCTAGTTTATTTGCTCTCTGTTGTTCAGATTGAGTAATTTCCATTCTGCTTTGGAGTCTATCCAGTGAGTATTTTATTTTTGTTAATGTATTTTTCAGTTCTAAAATTTCTGTTTAATTTTTCTCTACATCTTCTGTTTCTTTGCTGAGACTCTGTATTTTTCATACATATTAAGTGTATTCATAATTCTTGTTGAAGTATTTTTATAATGACTGCTTTAAAAAATTTGTCAGATAATTCTAACATCTCTCGTTTTAGTCCTGACTTCTATTTATTGTTGTCTTTTGTTTTAATTCTGTTTGAAATCATTCTTGTTCTTGGTATGATGAATTATCTCCTGTTGAAACCTGGATATTTTGTGTTACAATGTTTGGATTCATTGAACTCTTGTTTCATCTAACATCTTTCAATTTCACTCTGGAATCCAGAGGACATATTGCCTCATTACTGTCAGATAGGAGTGGGGGTCTAGATTGTTCACTCTGTCCTCAATGACACCCAGCCAGAGAGGGAATCATCTGGGTGAAAGTGGCATTCGGGCTTCCCAGTAGGCCTCCCTATAGTATACCTGGAAGGACAAGGAGGACTGTCTCATCACTGATCCTCATGTGACCTCCACTGACATTGCAGGGTGATGGCCTCATTGGCTCTGAATCATGGTAAAACTCCTTCTCCAACAAGCCTCCTCTGGCAACACCCCCGTGGGGGAGTAGAATGTGCCCTATTACTACTGGGTGGAAAGAAGTCCATGCTCTGCTCATGGTCTCAAATGACACCATAGAGTCTAGGGAGCTTTTGTTACCACCTGACAGGAATGAAAGTCCTACCTTCCCATTCAGCTTTCTTTGGCACCACCTGTGGGGGTTGGGGACATTGGGTTCCTTGTATAGTCCCCATGGGAGTGTTTAGTCTAGACATTACTCAGCCTTTAAAGGCAAGAGTGGATGGGGCTTGATGATGTTTGACTACAGTAAAAATGTTATTGTCTAAAAGTTTTCTGTCTTGCTATGTTACCCTTTTCTGGCCATTTGGCTAGGAAGGGAAGAGTTTTCTTAAGGTGTCTTTTCTTTTCTTTTGCCTTTACCTGCCGACATTTCCAGATAGCTGGCTTATACAGTACTCAGTCTGAGATATGTGAGACAAAAAGAAAACATGGGTAAATCACTGCTGTGTCAATCTTGAGTTCCCTGGGCCATTTATATTTTTCTCTCTACCTTTTAATATATTTTTGTGTTTGCTGCTGCTTCTCCTCCTCCTCCTCCTCTTCCTCCTCCTCCTTCTC
>NW_027527432.1:1201836-1270625 GCF_008692635.1 Crocuta crocuta | reverse complement strand
CTTCTTCTTCTTCTTCTTCTTCTTCTTCTTCTTCTTCTTCTTCTTCTTCTTCTTCTTCTTTCTTCTTCTTCTTCTTTATTTTGGAGCTCCATGCCAGAAATGGGAATGAAGACCAAATGCATGCTTACTATAAATCAGAACATCACAACTGGGCATTCCATTGGATTAGAAACAGTGGTTTCCTTCTCCAGTGTCCAGCACCTATATTTTGTTGGGAGGATGCAAGAATACTTTTAGAGATTCTAAAAGGCATGTTCATATTGTGTTGACACTGTCAGGTCAGTTGCAAGTGATGGCAACAGCTGAAATGACCATTCTGTTTGCTTCTGTAAAAAATATAATAGGTAGTTGTTTTATTTATACTTACTAGGAAGAATAGGAGATACTACATTAGTCCATTTTAAAGAGTACTTTTACTCTTACTTTATTCTTTTTGTACATGTTAATTTTTTTCTGTCATTTCAACTAGTAAAAAAAAAGACTAAAGAGGGAAGATAAATGATTGTAATCTGACATGTTTAACCCTAAGTGTCATTAATAAATTCCCCAGTGTTATACTGTTCTTACATTCATGAAATAAAATAATTGTTCAGAGTGTATAATTTATTTTAATTTAGGCCTCATGTATCAACATAATTTTCATTATGTTTAATTATGAAGGCAATATTAGTTGTGAATGACCATCATGTTTGACCATTTCATTGTCAGGGTATTTTTTTTTTGCATTCTCATACTTTTCTTCTTATTCAACTTCTTCCTTATTTCTTCTTTTATTCATGAGATCCTGTTCTTTGGTTTCTATTTATTTGAAGAATTAATTTCTTTTGTCCTTATTCTGGAATGTTATTTAGCTAAACATAGAATTCTATTATATTAGACTGTCAAAATGGAAATAAAGTTTTATGTTCCAAGGTGTAAGACATGGAACTTACAATATTGAATATTAAATATGACAGGGTTTGTCAAATATCTGAGCAGCTAAAATGTTCTATCAGGAGCTTGATAATAGCAGCTCATTGCCTTCAGGTCTCTTTTTTGTTTTTTGTAAAAATTTAAATAAACTTTATTGTTTTTCCTTTTTGTGTCTTTGATGGATTTCTTTGAAGTTATCTAACTATTTGGAATTTGCTCAGATTCATGGAAATTGTGATATTCTACATACTTACTAATGAAAGTCTGGCTGTGGATTTCTTTTTATCCTACTTACTTTTGTGAGTATTCAACCTGAGAAGTCATGGCATATAATAAATTCCAGAAAACACATTTCTTATTATGTTTACCTTCTTGCCCTCCTCTTCTCTCTAGCATATCTTTTTGGAATTCTTAAGGTTTGATATCAGGGTTTACCTCAATAGTTTGCTGTAACACTGACTATGAAACTCTGATATTTTTTATCTCATTTTATCTTTGTGCTGAATTAGAAGTAATTTTCTAGATCTAATCTCTAGTTCATCAATTGTTTGGATATAAAATAATGTTTCATCTTTTGACCTAACAGCCATTCAGTAATAGTCATTGAATGAATCCTGGAGTTAAGTAATTCTCCTTATAATCCATAGAGAGGCATCTCCCACTTTAGGTCAGTAACCTGTTCTTGAATTTTAGATGTTTGGCTAGAACATAAATAATTGAACAAACTCTCAATTAATTTCCTAATCATCTGTATATAAGTGACAAACTCTCATGTCAGGACATAAAATGCTTATAACGTTGCTTCCTGCAACTCAAACAACCGTGTTTTTTAACAGTTGCTTTGCACTCAGTATCATGATGTCTCTCTGATGCCCACCCCTTTTGATTTTTGACGCTCTTTTCAAAACATCTCTGTATGATGTTAGTGTTCTGTGCATTGTGACTGAATGTCACTTAACAATTTTACCACATGTCATTTTGTTGAAAAACATACTGCACTTGGGAACATAAATATATTTTGCCCTGTGCAAACAGCAACAGAAAAGCATTTTTAAAGATATAAGCATTTTGAGGACTCCAGCCCCAGGCTAAAACCCATGTGAAATTTTCTTTCAGGCCCAACCACAGGTAATTACAAAGTTCTACCTGACATGCCTTCTCCTGTCTACTGCTTCCTCCAGGCTTGAGGCAACTTCTCATCGGAGTTACAGTCAAGGATTCAGGCCACCACCACCCTGCTCTTACATATATCTGCATTTCTCACCCAGACACCTTGATTTGGAGGCTAAAACCTTCCTTATGTGCCTCCCCTTTTAATCAGGATAAATAACCTTGACTTTTCTCCAATCTGGCTCAGGGCTCAGTACTTTCCACTCCTAGCTTTTCCTCCTCTCCTCTGCCTGGCCTCTGGGTACAAAAAAAATGTCAGGAACCTTTTGTTTGGGGTTCCTTAGGCAGAAAGATGATCCCCACATCAGGGCTGATTCACTGGGCCTTGATGGCACTGCTACAGGAAAAATGAAACATGGGGGGTGCTGTCTCTTTTCCTGTTTAGCCTCTGGCATCTGCTAACATTGCAGTTTGTGGTTCAAGGATTAACGTTCCTTTCACTTTGGCTTGTCTTAATCAACTACTCCCCAAAATAGCAACCAGCTCTGCCTGACTCTTGACATATGTCTTATAAAGATAAGGCATTAAAAACCAAGTGGACTTCTACTAAGAAAATGTTAGCTGTTGAGACATTATGCAAGGCATGTCATATTTAATATTCAATATTCTAGTAAGTCTCGTTTCTGACATCTTGTGACCAAAACTTTGTTTCCATTTTGACACTTTCCTTCTGAAATATTTCAAGGAATAAAATTACTTAGTCAAATGTATGGACATTGTAAAAAAAAAAAAAAAAAGCTCTGTAAATATTGCCAATTATTTTTTTCCAAAGGTTGTAACAGTTTCCTTCAAATGAACAGAGTATGCAGTGACCAATTCAGAACACCCACATACATGTTGATTTAATTTTCTCATCTGTGAGCATTTGATGCATGAAAGAATAGTAACTCGGGTTTTCTTTCTAACACAAATAAGGCAAATGTTCCACAAATGTCATTGAAGACATTTCTACTTTTTCTTAAAATATTTTTTAATGTGCTTCCCCTAGGGGATACACACACACTATGTATACACACACACACACACAGACACACACACAATGTATATATGTGTGTACGTACGTATGTGTGTATGTAGGCTTTATGCCCAGAGTGGAGCCCAATGCAGGACTTGAGCTCACAACTTTTAGATCAAGACCTGAGCTGAGATTAAGAGTCAGACAGATGCTTAACCAACTGAGATGCTTAGTTACTTCTCACCAAATATTGTTTTAAAGCAATTTTAGATTAACAGAAAAGTTGTGTAAAAAGTACAGAAACTCCCAATGTAAACCATATTCATCTTTCCCTATTATTTACTTCCTAATGATAGGTATATTTTCACAATTAATGAACCAATATTAATACAGTAGATAAAGTCCATTCTTCACTCAGATTCTCTTAGTTTTATCTAATTTATTCTTCCTGTTCCAGGATCCCATTCAGAATACCACATTATATTTAGTTACCATTTCTCTACAGACTAATCTTGGAGCTGATGGTGTGGAATGTTACCTCTTGGAAAATTGACCCCTTTATCCCTTACTTTGTCTGAAATTACTATAACTACTCCAGCTTATTCTGATGAATGTTAGCACATGGGGTAGTCTCTTAGGGCTGCTGTAACAAATGATCACTAACTGGTGTTTTAAAACAACAGAAATTTATTCTGTTTCAGTTCTGGAGGCCAGAAGGAGATCAAGGTTATCAGCAGGGCCATGTTCCTTCAGGGGAAGAATCCTTCCTTGCCTCTTTCAGCTTCTGGTGCTTGCCAGCCATCCTTGGTGCTCCTCAGCTTGCAGCTGCATTTCTCCTACGACTTCTGCCTCCATTACTGCATGTTCTCCCCATGTGTCTCTGTGTCCTGTGTTTTCATGTGTGCTTCTTAAAAGGACACCAGGTTTTTTATTTAGAGCCCATCCTAATCCAGTACAGCCTTATCTTAATTAATTGTATCTGCAAAGACTTATTTCTGAGCAAGGTCATATTACCGGGTTCTATGTGGACATGAATTTGAGGTAGACACTATTCATCAGTACAGCATAATTTTCTCCATCTTTTAACCTGTAACTTTAATTTTATGTGAACTTTTTAATGGAGAACATACAGTTCAGCATTGTTTTTTTAATCCAGTCTTTTTCTCTCTGCATTTTAATTGGTATATTTATGCTATTTCCTTTTAAAGTGATTATTTATGTAGCTGGATTGATATCTACAATCTTTGTAATCATTTACTATCTATTGCAGTTGTTTTTTGTGTCTCTTTTATCCCTTCTGCTTTTTGTGCTTTAATTGAACATTTTATATCGTTCCTTTTGTTTCCTTTTTTAGGGTATCAATAATATTTATTTTAAAATACTTTAAGGGTTTTCTTAAATATATGTTCTTCTTAAGTGTATACATTTTTACAATATATATTTTTACTCACTTAAATCTATCTTCAAATGACAATATACCACTTCACATACAATGCAGTTATCTTACAACTGACTGTTCCTGATTTCTGTCTGATCTTACTGTCATTTATTTCAATTATTCATGTGCTGTAATCATTTAATACATTGCTATTATTACCACTTTAAAGAAATGGGTTGTCATTTAGGGGCATCTGGGTGACTCAGGCAGTTAAGTGTCCAACTCTTGATTTTGGCTCCGGTAATGATCTCACAGTTTGTGAGTTCAAGTAGGGCTCTATGCTGGCAGTACAATGCCCACTTGGGATTCTCTCTCCCTCTCTCTCTGCTACTACCTTTTTCTCTCTTTTTCACTCTCTTTATCACACACACTCTCTATCTATCTATCTATCTATCTATCTATCTATCTATCTATCTGTCAATCATGTATCTATTTATCTATCATCTATCATCTTTCTATTTATCTATCTCTTTCTCTCAAAATAAATAAACTAAAAAAAAAGAAATAGGTAGTTTTTAAATCATTAAGGGTAAGAAAAATAAAATATTTTATCTTAATTTATAACTTCATCGGTGCTCTTCCTTTCTTGTTGTCATTCCAAGTTTCTGACCTATGTAATCTTCCTACTTCCAAATTCTTTTAACTTTTCTTGTATGGCCAGTCTGTTGGTGATGAATTCCCTCAGTTTTTGTTTATCTAAAAAAGTATTTATATCTCCTTCCCATTTGAAGGATAATCTTACTGGATATGGAACTCTAGGTTGATTTTTTTTTCTCTCAGCACATTAAACATTTCATCTCACTCTTTTCTTGCTTGCATGATTTCTGACTAAAAGTTCATTGTAATTATCCTTGTTCTACTATAGAAAAAAAATTTTCCCATCCTCTGGCAAATTTCAAGCCTTTGGTTTTACTACAGTTTGAATGTCATATGCTTAGGTACAGTTTGTCTTTAGTGTGTGTCTGTGTGTCTGTGTCTATGTGTGTGTTTATCTTTCTTGGTGTTCTCTGATCTTCCAAGATCTGTTGTTTGGTGTGTCTGTCATCCATTTTTGAATTTAGAAATTCTCACATCAAATATTTCTTGTACTCTATGTTTTCTTTCTTGTCTTTCTGGTGTTTCAATAATGTATGTTATTCTTTTTAGAAATGGTAACATCTTTGGGGTGCCTGGGTGGCTCAGTCGGTTGGGCGTCCAACTTCGGCTCAGGTCATGATCTCACAGTTGGTGGGTTCAAGCCCCGGGTTGGGCTC
The DNA here is from genome assembly GCF_008692635.1 of Crocuta crocuta. Lineage (NCBI taxonomy): Eukaryota > Metazoa > Chordata > Mammalia > Carnivora > Hyaenidae > Crocuta > Crocuta crocuta. Next base: position 1,264,897 of record NW_027527432.1, on the reverse strand, counting down.
TGTGCTGACAGACAGCTCAGAGCCTGGAGCCTGCTTTGGATTCTGTATCTCCCTCTCTTTCTGACCTTCCCCTGCTCACGTTGCCTCTCTCTCTCTCTCAGAAATAAATAAAACATTAAAAAAGTTTTTTAAAAATGAAATGGTACCACTTTTTATTTTCATTCTCGTTGCATTTCAATTACATCGTTTTCTCTTTCTCCCTGGGGTCACTCATCCTTCCCTTGACCATGCCCAGGGTAATAAACCCATTAAAAACTATCTTCAATAGTTTTGCTCCTGTTTTTAGATTTCTAGCATTTTGTTTTGACTCTTTCTTGGAACTTTCATCTTTCTGCTTGCACTATATACCTGTATTTGCATATTTGCACTTTTCTCATTCGTTCCGTTAACATATAATCATAGCTATTTAAATGCATTTTCTGTTTCATATCTGGACCTGGATCCATTGCTTGCTTCTTGCTGTCATTAGCTTGTGCTTTATTCTTGCCTTTTACCATTCCTTGTACTTTTGTTGAAAGTTGGACTTGTGTCAGGTAATAAAAACTGAGGTAACTACGCCTTGAGTGTGAGCATTTATGTTACTCTGGATAGAGGTTGGCATGTATTTAATGTGTACTCTCACTGGGGAAGCCAGCAACTTCAAATTCCTCTGTGTCCTTGGTTTTGTCTCACTTTTGAATGTGGGCCTCCTGTTTACTCTTCCTTAGAGACAGTCTGTGTCTTTCACATTTTTCCACTGTAATTCACTGTTATTCTGTTGAAACCCTATTGGTGTGGTGGTCAGGTATGGGGGAAGGGGGGCATTTCATAATATTATCATTGAATCTCAGGGTGATAATGGTGGTATAAGGCTCAGGTAAAATTGTCCTTGGAAACTAGGCCTTTCTTAGAGTGAAGGATCTAGGAGTAATTCATCAAAGTTAATTTTCTCTTCCTCATGCCAGGATCACTAGGGAATGTATCTCAGATCTTCACTGTGAGAACCAGGTAGCATTTGGGAGGTAATATCCTCAAAAGAGTGAGTCACTCCAAGACTGTGTCTTCATCAGCAGGTTTTCACTCTCACCAGCAACTGATACTAATTACCCTTTGAGTATTTCTGCCAGATTATGGCTTCAGCTGCTTCTGCTCCAGCCTGCATGTCTCAGCTCTTTCTCTTCATAGACTCCTGTATCTCCAGATTTCTGGGTAGTTGCTTTCCCTGTGATTTCAGTTCACCGATGCTTCCAAAAGAAACTTAACTTTCTCATTGTTCAGATTTTTCTTGTTTGGAAAAATGAGAGTAACTACTTCCAATATCCCGTACATGTGAGGGCTGAAATTGGAAGTCATATTTTTCTATTAAAAGCAATCTACAAATTTGCTTATACTATCTAAAGATATCCTTCTCATATTTTTATATCTCAGTATAATTCCAAGTGAGATCCTTAGCTTGTATTTTTTAACATAAGGTATTGATCTGATACTGTTATATTTTGAGAAATGATAAACAAGAATGAATAATCAAAATATTTGACAACAAAATGACAATTTGTTGTCACTGTAGTAGTCATCATGCATTTTATCCAAGTGACCTAGGCATGATCAAACGTTAAAGTATGTATTATATTGCCAGTAATTGGAAGACAAGAAATAAATGCAAATGTATATTAAGACCAATAATTAACAACGTATATAGTCTCTTTATCTTTTAATGTATTCTTTCCCTTATTTAATCTTTTAAAAATCATGCAAATGATAAATATTACTGTAGAAAAATAATAAAGAATATAAAATTGCCTCATTCCTAACAAAAACTAATATTGCTACCATTTTAGTGTATATTCTTGATTTTTTTCAAACTATACTTCAGTATACAAATTATTCTTGGAGAATGGGATTTTGTAATTGGTTTCATAACAAACTAAATAATATAACTTCAAAAATATACTTCCAAAAATTAGTATACTTCAAAATCATTAGTTCCATAAATTGTAATTTTTATACAATAATCTATTTAGCTAATTCCCTATGATTAGATATATAATAGTTTCCAATTTTTACCTATAACAAAACCATGATGTAGCAACTTCTAAAACATCATTTTCATCTTGTCTACTTGTTTCCTTGGGATGAAGTTTTAACAGCAGAACTGTCAGTTCAAATGGCATGACTCTTGCTGAGTTCCCAGAAAGTATTGACTCTGTGCCCCAGAAAGCAGCTGACAGCTTTCTCTCCCTCAAGCATTGAGAGTGTCTTTTGTTCATATTTGCACCAAAGAGATTACATTCTTGTCAGTGTATATTCTATATATTGCTATATGTAATATTTAGATTTTAATGATAGTTTTAACTTTATTTATTACATTATTTTTTATTTCACTAACTCATTTATTATTATGTGTTTATTGCATACATATTTATCCATATGCTTATATTCTTATTTATTCTTCATTTGTGAATTGATAGTCATTTGCTCATTTTTCTGTTGATATCTTTGATCTGAAAAATAAGCAATAAATAGATATCCTGGAAATGAGTCATTTGCAACATAATCTTGTAAAATAGGTTTTGTTTCCTCATTTATTTATCTAATGGTGTTATGTAGTGTGTACATAAAGTAAATAATAAAATCAATAATGATGCAAGAAAAGTTGATGAATCCACAAAATTTGTGGGAGATATTAATAGAGTTCTTTCAGAATAAATATGATATAGGAGACTTGACAACAAATTTAAGTATCTTGGTGAAAATACAAATAATACAATCATATATGTATACAAAACCAGTATAATCTTTGCAAACACATACAGACTGCTCACAGAAATTTACTGTGGGTTATGCATAAGAAAATTTTCAAGAAATTTTTAAAAGTAGAAATCAACATAGAGTAAACAATGTAATAAAATTCCAAATTAACACTTAAAGGATAGTCAAAATATCTCTACCTAAATATTAAGTCACTAAGAGAAATTAAAACTAAAATAATCATATATTTAGAAACAAGTGATAATCATAAAATTATGCTCCAAAACTCACTTATATAAAAGTTATTGCCTTAAATCTCTTTATCAGAAAATCAAAAAAGAATAAAATTTGGGAACTAAATATTCAAGTGAATAAATTTTTAAGAGGACAATAAAATTAAACTAAATGAGATTGAAGTAAGGAGGGAAAGAAGGAATGAAGGAAAGTAGCTACATTATATTTCTTATATACCATTAAAGATATAACAAATAAAAATGTCACTAACAACTATGAAAATTATAAAATTGCTTGGAATAAGCCTAATCACAATGTTTAAACTTATATAAGGGGAAAGATAAAGGAAAGTAAATAAAATTACATATACTAATCCTTCCTAGGAGGATTCAATACTAACTATAGATATTAATTTTCCCTCATAGTTTATTTATTCATTTCCTCACAGAAGAAAGCTTCATTTTTGAAAGTTTTACACTATAACATACCGCTAAAATAAGCATCTTACTGCATAAAAAATTTAGTGGGTGAAATTTTCTTTAGAAATGAAATCACTGATATGAATATTTCCAAATACTAATATTGACAAATTGCTTTCCAAATTGATTGCACTGATTTATACTCTCACTAGCTCTACATGAAATTTCTTATTTCCCTACATCATTATCACTATTGGCATCTAAAAGTTATTAATCTCTACAAATAAAATGTGTATGAACTTGTAATACATTACTGTTTAACTTGCAATTTATTTTAGTGAAATTTAATAATTCTTATTTGCTTATTTGCTATCAGGATATTCTTAGACATTTGTGGTCTCATCATTCATATCCATTGCTCATTATAACACAATAACACAGCACAAGTCTTTTTTTTTTTTTAATTTGAGAGAGACCATGAGCAGGGGAGGTGAGCAAAGGGAAAGAGAGAGAAAGACTCTTGTTTTGTTTTTTTTTTTTGAATAGTTTATTTAGAGAGAAAAAGACTTTTAAGCAGGCTCCACACTTAGTGAAGAGCCCAATGCGTGGCTTGATTCCATGACCCTGGGATCCGAAATGTAAAGTCAGATGCTCAACAGATTGAGCCATCCAGGCAGCCCCAGAAGATATTAATAAATGTATTCTGGATATTATTTGTTATGTCTTGCTAAAAGTTGTACATATCTTCTTCCAATTTGGAGTTTGTCTTTTCAAAGTTTTTATGATGTTTACACATATGTGTTAATTTTTGCCATTAGTTTTAAATTAATAGTAAATAATTAGAATTAAGCTAAATTAATTAAATATTTCAATTTAAATTTATCCATCTTCTCTTTTATGACGCGATTTTTTTGTGTTTTAGGAAAGCATATCTTCCACCGTTGTCATCAAGATATTCTCTCTTTTGTTGGTTCTGTTTAAGACATAAACAGACTTCTTCCATCATTTTTATGTCTTAGGTCCACCTGGTACTGATTTTGAGCAAGATGTAAGATAAACATGTCTCCAAATGTATAGCCAGTTGTCCAAGCATCATCTTTTATTGAGTGCAGACTTTCTTCTATGACTTATAATACCACTTCTCTCATGTTTCATATTCATATTCTTGTTGCCCTATTAAAAATATGTTTTTTACCCATCCAGTGAAAATAGATTATAAACAAACAACAAAACAAATGTTCTTTTCACTACACCGTTCCAGCCATCTTACAGCCTAATTCTCATTATAAGGAACAGCCTTATCAAATTTCAAGCTTTGGTTGAATTTGTTTCGCCATTTTTGTTCAAAGAATCAAATCAATACATATATAAAATACATTTCTAATCATATCTCCCAATTTCTTCAACATATATATATGTATATATGCATATGTATATATTTCTCAAATATTTTATCTGGGTTGAATTCATGCAGAAGAATTGGGCTTCAACTATAAACCTTTCCACATTGTTCCGTTTTACTAAAATTGGAATTTCTGTAGGATTTCTGGTCTGGTCCATTGGCTTATACACCTCCCGTGTGTCACAGTTTTATTTACCATACCTTTGTTTTGACACTTGAAAAGGAATAAGATGGGTCGTTACTTACTTCTCGTCTTCTTCAATTGTCGTTTCTTGGTTCTAAACTTCTCCATATAAATTTTAGGATTGTCAGCTCAAGTTTCACAAAAAGCTCTGTTAATTGTTTAGAACTGTATTACTTTACAGAACATTTTGAGGAGAAACACAACTTTATTTCACTGTCTATGAACATAATATATCCCACCCATTCATTTATGTCTTTGTTTATGCATTTCAATAAAATTTTTATCTTCCTCCAAGGTCTTCATATTTGTTTAGTAAAAATGTGTTTTTCAATACCTTTATAACAAGGTTCTCCTCAGCAGAAACATGAGGAGTTTTTGTTGCTGTTGTTATTGTTGCTATAAATTGTAGCATTTAAAAAATTTTTATTTCCTAATAAATTGTTGTTGAGGAATTCAAATAATCTAGAATGAAGCTAAGTTTGAATCCTTGCTTTGTTATTATTACTATGTGACTCTATATGTACACAATGATTATGTCTGAAAAGTTAGAGCTTTAATTCTTTGCCTTCTTTAATTTCTTTCTATTATCTTATTGTTCTGGTTAGAAACTCTAGCATCTTATTAAATACAAGTGCTGACAGCAGATATTAATTACTTAGTGAGAATGTGTCTATTGCTTCATTATTAACTGTAATGTTAGTAGAGATGTATGATCCAGTATCAAGTTTAGGAATCTATCTCATACCAGATTGCTACATTTTAAGAAATTGAGATAGTATTAAATTTTACCAACTTCATTATCTGTTGAGATAAAGATATTTTTCTTTAAATTCATTTTTATTGAGATATAATTTACCCACAGTAAAATACCACATTATGAATTTTACATTTTTGAGTTCTAGTCTTGTGATTTAAAAAAATATTTATTTATTTATTTTGAGAGAGATAGAGCATGCACACATTGCATGTGTGTGAGAGATGGGCAGAGAGAGAGAGAGAGAATCCCAAGCTCCCAAGAAAGCTCCACACTGTCAGTGCAAAACCAGATGAGGGACAATCTCATAAACCTTGAGATCATGACTTAAGCTGAAATCAAAAGTCATACCTGCTTAGCTGACTGAGCCATCCAGGCACCCCTAGCTTTGTTATATTCTAACAAAGACTACGTGCTTTGTTCTGGCTGCCTTCCATAGATATATTTGATACTTTCAAGATTTGCTTTAAGCTTTTGTAATAATGGATCTAGGATATATTTTCCTCTAGGTCTAGTTTAGCTCCATTATTAAGACATTATCTTTCTAGAAACTCCTGAATATCTCATGTATTTCACCAGTTTTCTCCACTCTGGATACTAGGAATTCAAATAAGTCTTGCTTGTGTGTGATCTCTGAGAATTGACTCTTTTCTACAAATTTTTCTTTGCCTGGACGTATGGAGTTTTACTGTATGCATACACAGAATGATGTTGAAGCAAAGACTCAGTGTACCCTTATCCATATCTCTAAAGCTCTTTTTCTGTGTATCTGCTTCAGCTCTAGGACTCTTGTCTCCAATTTATGGTAACCTTAGTCTCTCAGAACTCCAATTCTTGCTTATCAACTCAGCTAGGCTGCCGTATTCTCTTTGGATTATGTTTTTCTGCACCAAAGTCTGGAAATTACTTTAAGTGGACATTTGAGTGACCATAAAAAACACCTCATTTGGTTTTTCTCTCTGAGGGTTCTCAGTTCTGAGACTATTAAAGCCTCTAGGGGGAATATACTGACAATTTGCTGCTCAGCACAACCCTTAGTGCTGCTGTATGAAGACACTTTCTCCATGGTTCTTTTACATTTCTTGAGACGATCTAGAACAGGTAATGTAGGGAGAGTCACAGTGGGGACCACAGAACACCTTACATTTTTGTGACTGATTTTTAATGTGCTTAAGTATATGATCTACACAGAACTCTTATTTTTAAATTTTTTGGGTGCAAAATTATAGGTGGACAGGTAGTGGGAAAAGCCAGATAGGAGGGACACCTAGATGGCTCAGTTGGTTAAGCATCTGACTTGCCTTAGGTCATGATTTTGCAGTTCACTGTTCAAGCCCTGCATTGGACTCTGTGTTGACAGCTCAGAGCCTGGAGCCTGTTTCAGATTCTGTGTCTCCTTCTCTCTCTTCCCCCTATCCCACCTTCATGCTTGCTCTCTCTCTCAAAAATAAATAAACTTTAAAAATCCAGATAGGAAAATTAAGATAATCATGATTTTTTTAAAATAACTTGACAACACACACAAGCCAGCTTTCAAATTAGAGCTAAACAAATACTGTTTAGGATAAAACACAACCCTCTAAGGTTGAGATTAGACATTAATCCAAATCTTATCATGGTTTGTCAGATTCACACAGTCCATAAAAAGAGCTAAAGCTACTGTTTGGTAGTGATACATAAGCAGCAATAATAAAGATAAATAAGTCAGGAGCTACTTGATGTTCTCCATTTCATTTAGTAAGAAGAGTTAGGTGGTAGAATATAATACTGTGTTTCTTATCTTCATGGACATTTACAAGTAGCCTTAATAAATACGGAAAACCCTGCATTAGCTTCTGCTGGAGGTTAAAAGGAACACAAATGGTGGCACTTTCATGGTATTAGTAATGTTATTATTGCTGCCAAGCATGGATAATGCAAGGAAACACTGCATGAGAGAAACCTGAACACAAACTTCTCTTCGAAATCTGAGGTATTTATAACTACCATCCATATCTTTGTCTCCCAAAGCAATATTAAATGCAAAATCCAATATCAGACTTTGACTCATCCAATCTAAATAATGTAATCTTTAGTCATATTATACTTCATTTCTTCTCTAAGTAAAATTAGATTGAATTGCATCACAATAGATAGGAAATTCACCCTTATGGTTTTGGTGTTGTACAGCAGATACAAGCATGACTGCAAAGCCAAAGACATATTGCACTGAACATGAGATTTTGAAGGCAAAGAAACTATCTCAGTATAAATAAGCTCAGGATTTATTTGGATTTGCTCACAGGAAACTACCCTAATTCTCTAAATATCCCACTTCAGTTTGAAGCTGCTTACAAGGTTTAGTTCAGCTCCTCTGATTGGATTTTGTCCTGGGTGGGGGCACTAGTTCAGTGATCACATCCTATGGAACTTGGCAGACAGTTGTTTCTCTACCCATTGCCACTTTTATTCCAAGGACTTACCTGGGCTACTCTTGCAATGACACTCTTGTAGTTGAAGTGCCTTTGGACTTCCTGGTACCCCGCTTTTTTCTCATCTATATTAGTGGTTTCCTCAGGAAGTTGGTAAAATACTCCACTTTCAGGGAGGGAGGATTTTTTGACTTTAAAAAGTCTCATATATATTCATGTACTTTATAAAGAATATGATGTATATGGGATGTATTTCATTATTTTTACTATTAATATGTGCCATCAAAAATACTTGGTAACTGAACTACTGAATACTGTCCTTGATCCACATCCCCAAACTTACCAGGAAGACTGCTCATCTACTGTATAGTGGCCGATGACAGTTCATGGGATCTCTCAGTTCTGAGTCCCTGATTGGTAACTTAATTTAATTCTGGGGCATGTTCTGTGCTGATAGAATTGTGCCAGGTGATGAGCAGCCTTCCTGGGGATCAGGGAAATAGCTGAGTAGTGAGTTTCAGGGACAAGGGGAGAAGTGCATTGACACTTGTCATTAACTAGCAAAACTCAGCCACTGTGAAGAAATGCTTCAGGGAACGTGAGAATTGACACCAGCAGCAGTACCAGAATGGAAAAGTTAGCTCTCAGCAAGTTAGAGGCCAGAATCGTTCAACAGGGCACTACTGTGGTCTGGAATCAAGCCCGGGAATGTTAAAATTCTGCAAGCATAAACAATAAGATTACGGAGAAACCTTCCTCTTATTTTGCATTTTCCCATTTTCTTTTCAAAGTAGTTCTATCAATGAATTGTGTGTGAAGATATTGAAGAATAATTTTACTTTTTTAAATCTTTCATATATAATCATATGAAAAAATAAATATACAACAAGAATATTTTAACTGGAAAGAACATACATTCAGTATATCACTCAAATAAGGAAAGGCGTTACCAGCGAATACATGTTTTTTGCTTGTTGGTCTTAAAAATATCTGTTTAACTGGTACAAAATGGGTAACAGTTATCCAACTTTCAAATCAGTAAAAAGATATTTTGATACCCAGACCCATAAATCATTCAGTAAAATACATTGTAGTATCCAAAATGTAACAACCCTAACATTCCACTCTCTGCTATGACTGACTAGCTTTTAGGAGGACCAATCCTCCCACTTAGAACAAGCAGGGGGAAAAAAAGGAATAAAAATGGGAAAAAAATATATGAGAGAGTATTATAAGGCTCTTAAGGTACCCAGGGTTTGTGAGGCCAACCTCCTCCACCGCAGCAATTTCTTACTTGACACATCCCCAAAAGCAAAAGAATCAAGAGCAAAAATAAACTATTGGGACCTCATCAAGATTAAAAGTTTCTGCATGGCAGAGGAAACAACCCACAAGACTAATAGACAACCGACGGAATGGGAAAAGATAGTTGCAAATGACATATCAGATAAAGGGTTAATATCCTAAATCTATAAGGAACTCACCAAACTCCACACCTGAAAAACAAACAACCCAGTGAAGAAATGGGCAGAAGATATGAACTGACACTTCTCCAAAGAGGACATCCAGATGGCCAACAGACACGTGAAACGATGCTCAGCATCCCTCTTCATCAGGTAAATAGAAATCAAAACCACACTGAGATACCACCTCATGCCAGTTAGAGTGGCTAAAATGAGCAAATCAGAGGACTCTAGATGCTGGCAAGGATGTGGAGAAACGGGCACCCTCCTACACTGTTGGTGGGAATGTAAACTGGTGCAGCCCTTCTGGAAAACAGTGTGGAGGTTCCTCAGGAAACTAACAATAGAACTCCCCTATGACCCAGCAATAGCACTGCTAGGAATTTACCCAAGGGATACAGAAATGCTGAGGCATAGGAGCACATGTACCCCAATGTTCATAGCAGCACTCTCCACAATAGCTAAAACATGGAAAGAGCCTAAGTGTCCATCAACAGATGAATGGATCAAGAAGATGTGGTTTATCTATACCATGGAATACTACATGGCAATGAGAAACAATGAAATCTGGCCATGTGTAGCAACATGGATGGACCTTGAGGGTGTTATGCTGAGCGAAATAAGTCAGGCAGAGAAGGACAAATACCATATGTTTGCACGTATAGGAGTATTAGGAGGAACTTGACGAAGGACCATGGGGGAGAAGAAGGGGAAAAATAGTGGGGGAGAAGGAGGGAGGCAAACCATGAGACTATTGAATGCTGAGAACAAAGTGAGGGCAGATGCGGTGGGGGGAGGGGGAGGTGGGTGATGGGCATGGAGGAAGGCACTTGTGGGGATGAGCACTGAGTTTTATATGGAGACCAACTTGACAATAAACTATTTACAATTAAAAAGAAAGACAACAATGAGATACCACTATATACATATTACAACGGATACAATCCAAAACAGGGACAGCACCAAAAGCTAGCAAGAATATGGATCAACAGGAAATTTTACTTGTTGCTGTTTGGAGTGCAAAGTGGTACAGCCACTTTTGTAGAGAGTTTGGTGGTTTCTCACAAAACTAAACATACTTTTACCATATAATTTTTCCCATTCCATAGGTTTCCTTTTAATTTTGTTGCTGATATCCTTTTGCTTGCAATTTTAGTTTAATGTGGTCCCCCCTTGTGTTTTTTGCTTTTTTGTTTTGTATTGTTTTGGTTTTGGAGTCATAACCAAGCTTTTTATGTTTTCTTCCTGGAGTTTTATGGTTTCAGGTCTTAAATTCTGGTCTTTAGTCCATTTTGAGTTAATTTGTGTGTATGGTATAAGATAGTGTTCCAGTTTCATCTTCTGTATGTGGCTGTCCAGTTTTGCAACACTAGTTATCAAAAAGACTTTCCCCCAATGTATTCTTTTCTCCTTTGTCATCAATTAATTGACTATACATGTGTGGGCTTTTTATGGGCTCTCTATTCTGTTTCTATGTGTTAATTTTAATGCCAACACCATATTGTTTTGACTACTGTAGCTTTGTTTCTTTTTTTTTTAATGTTTTATTTATTTCTAGGAGAGAGAGAGAGAGAGACAGCGTGAGCAGGGGAGGGTCTGAGAGAGAGGGAGTCACAGACTGAAACAGGCTCCAGGCTCTGAGCTGGCAGTCAGCACAGAGCCCGACGCGGGGCTTGAACCCATGAACCGCGAGATCATGACCTAAGCGAAAGTCGGACGCTTAACTGACTAAGCCACCCAGGTGCCCCTGTAGCTTTGTAATAAAGTCAGAAATCAGGGAGAATGATGTGTCTAGATTTGTTTATCTTTCTGGAGATTGCTTTAGCTATTTGAGGTCTTTTGTGGTTCCGTACAAATTTGAGGATAATTCTGTTTCTATGAAAAAATGTCTATTTCTATGAAAAACTCATTGGAGTTTTGATAGGGATTGCATTGAATCTGTACCCAAGATTGCTTTGGGTAGCATGAGTAGTTTAATAATATTGTTTCTTTTGAATCATTAACATGGACTATCTTTGCATTTTTTTGTATTTAAAAAAATTTTAATTAATTCATTTATTTTGAGAGAGAGAGAATGAGCGGGGAGGGGCAGAGAAAGAAGGAGAGAGAGAGAGAGAGAGTGCGAGAGAAAGAGAGAATGCCAAGCAGGCTCTGTGCTGTCAGCATGGATCCAGACATGGGGCTCGAACTCATGAACCACAATATCATGACCTAAGTCAAAATCAAGAGTCAGATGCTTAACCAACTGAGCCATCCAGACAGCTGAGCCCCTTTCCATTTATTTTATCTTCTGCAATTATTTTAATTAATGTTTTATAGTTTTCAGTGTACAGTTCTTTCACTCAATTTGTTAAATTTATTCCTAGTTATTTTACTCTTTTTAAGGTAATTAGTGAACAGAATTGTTTTCTTAATTTCTCTCTCTGGTAGTTTATTAATATATAGAAATGCAATAATTTCTTGTATATTGATTTTGTATCTGCAACTTTATTAAAGTTATTAGTTCCAATGTTTTTCTCTTTCCATGGAGTCTTTAAAGTTGTCTACATATAGTATCATGTCATCTGCAAATAGAGACATTTTTTTCCCTTCCTTTCAAATTTGGATGCGTTTAATTCTCTTTCTTGCCTAGTTGCTCCAACTAAGATTTACAATGCCATATTGAATTAAAAGTGGTGAAAGTGGGCTTCCTTGTCATGTTCCTGATCTTAGAGGAAAAGCTTTCAGCTTTTCAATGGAATTATTCTTGATACTCATATGCCAAGTCTCAACTGTCAGTTGGGAGGGGTGCATTAACAATTGCCTGAAAGGGTCTTAACAAAGGGAGATTCAGTGGTAATTGTCTTGGTCATTCCACTAGGCAAGCCAGCTGGCCCAGAAGAGGTGGTATGGTAGGGTGGGGCCTGGAGGCAATTAATATCTATCATGGCTTCTTGAAGTACTGTAGAAGTGTAAGCTGTGGGGTTTTTTTGTTTGTTTGTTTTTGTTTGTTTGTTTATTTTGCCAGAAAACTTTTCTGGTAAGTTTTCCATGAAATTGTGACCAATTAGCATCCTTAAAAACCTGTAGTATAAACTTAATGTGAGAATAGAATGAATCTTCATCATGCAAAGCATGGTTTGCACCATATGCTGTTGGTACCAGACATCCATTGTTAGTTCTTAGATATAGTGTTGGCTACAAATCACTCAAACCTCCACCTTTTTTTTTTTTTTCCAAAACATTGCTTATATGCTTGTGCTTGAGATCCCTGGGAAATTATGTTCCTCCCCCAGAGACAGTGCTTTGTTAAAGTGTTTTGTTTCTGGTGTATAACCACCAGACTTCTAGGTGGACAGACTTTGTTCTATAATTGATGTTACAGAGTGCCCAGGGATGTGGTAGAGCTAGTTGTCTCAAAAACATTCTTTTTGTATTTTTCTACCTCTCATACCATACTTGTTGATCATTCTCACAAGTTTTTCCTGACAGTATTTCTCCTATACATCACTGGAAAAAGAATTCTCATCTTGGAAAGAATTTACCTCTGGGGAATCCAAACCAAGGCAGTTGGTGAAAGAAGTAATGGCACTGGTTATCTTTGGTGAAGAGGAGAAGGGAGTGCCTGGCATTCTGAATGAAGCTTCTGAAGCGACTTAATGTGCTATTTCCCAATCTGATTAGTGATTACATGGTTATGTTTATTTGTAAATACTAATGCTCTATACTTACAATTTTTGCAAAATTATGTATAAACATATATAAATTTAAAAGGTTTTAAATGTGTATACTCTTTTCCCATATAATACTGCCTTAAAGAATTTATCCTAAGGAAATATTTGATTAAGTAAATAAAATTATATGTACATAATAAATAATAAACTAAAATAATTTATTCTCACAAATTATTACTTCTACCAAAAATAATGAATAACATTATATTACAGTACTTATAATTTGGATATGTGGAAGGAAGGAAGAAAGAAAAAAATTATTGGCGCTTTACATAGAAAAGCTTTAAACATTAACAAATGTGGGCCCAGAGGAGAATGAACTTTGCTTGAGGTGCTGATTGAGTTTAGAGGTTGGGGGTGGTTGGTATCTAGAGAAATTTTAATTGTAAATTATAGTGTAGTTGAATTTTTAAAGGTAAACAAGAATTTATCAGATGCTTCAGTTTCTGTTAACTACATGTTTCCAATGTAGCAGTATGATTGGCTGCTTAATCTTGTTGTTGTAGCCCATTTCTTTGCAAAAGAAACATCAGCTGGAAAACATGCTTTTATACACACAAAATTCTGGGCTACCTTTCCAGATATGTGAAATTTCAAATGATGTTTGAAGTTTCTTCCAATACTAAAACTTTTTATTTTAACTTTGGATGCACTTAGTCCTAGAATAAATGCCCTGTTAGAATTTATTTTATTCTTAAATTATTTATTTAAAATCTTAATTAAAATTATGGAAAGTTACATATGATACGTCAAGGTGATATTATTATTATTTAGTTTCTATGTATGCTTTCCAATAATTTTGGTGGATGTTTCAAACACAAAATATATAGAGTAAGATAAGTCATAAGCTTATGTAATAATGACTAATAATACTTGTATCATTAATGAAAAGTAGAAGATGACTTTAGTAGATAAATTAAAGATAGGGACTCACCTGGTTTCATAAATGGTGTAAAGTTTTTTGTGTTCTTTGACTGCATTCCTGAAAAAACAGTAAAAGAAGATAAGAGATAAGCTTTAAAATGTTGCTAAGATCTGAAATTCCTTCAATAAGCATATTGTAAAATTGTGTCTATTTGGTGAAATTCAATGAATAATACTTAAAGAAATATGCACACAATTTAAAAGCAATACACATCACACCACATTAGATAAGCTTAGGCTTTGGTTTCTGCTCTGATAGTAGTTGGAATAGTTACAGTCCCACTATTTACATTTTAGTGATGAGGAAAAAAACAATAAATATAAGGTAATTTCAAATAGAAGTATGTACAGTGATAAAAATAAAACAAAAGTAATATAATATAAAATGACTTGAAAGGAGCCATATTAAATGGGATAACAAAAAATCTTCTCTGAGTAAATGAGTTTTTAATTGAAATCTGAATCATGAAAGAGATGAGAAAACAGAAGCAAGACAAAGTTCAAAGTTTCTAAGGTAATAATGAGCCAGATGTATTTGAAAAAAGTTATCTTCAACTTTATCATTATTATCATACAATGATGGCAATAAAAATAGTAGCTAACTATTGATTGTACAAGTCACCGTATCTCACATGCTGAAAGAGTAATTTGAAATAAGATAATTGAAGTAAACCAATGGAAGTGAAATCCATAATGCAAAGCAGTAAAACCATAATTGACAATGAAAAACTATGTCAGTGATGTGGAACAATGAAACCTAAGGCCTGGTCTGTAACCTTCCTGCAACACCTATCATCAACCTGGTTAGCTGCTACCTCAACAGAACATGAGCTCACAGTAAAAAACAAAAACAAAAACTACTGGACATTTGGGAAGTACATCCAGAACTAAGAAGAACAAGCTAGTCAACTTTTTTCAACATGAGGCAAAACTATTGAAAAAGATGGAGTGAGAAAATAAAATAAGTAAAAGAAATATCTCAAAGAGACAAGAGAGCAGTAGTATCATGGAAAAAAACCCAAAATATAAAAAAGAGTCTGGTAATTTTCCAGTTATGGAATATATAATTGTTTTCAGAAGGAACATGTTTAGAGGGATAAATAAAATTTAAATGACTGAAGAAAAAATAGGAGAGCTGGAATATCATGTTGAAGGACTCACAAAGGCAGGATTAAAGTATAAGGAGATAATAATGTAAAGAATTGGAAAGGAGAAATGAAATATATAAGTACAGATGCCAAACTCTGGATAATAGGAGGTACCAGAAATGGAGAAAAATATCAGGAAAGAAATTATTTGACAAAATAAAAATAAATCTCCCCAAATTAAATAAGAAATATTTTAGGTTAAATAGAAGAAATTCCACTGCATTTTTGGAATTACCATAAAGCTGTAATAATCTAATCTAGACAGTATGGCATTGATGAAGGGATAGATATATAGATCAGTTGAACAGAATAGGAAGTCCAGAAATATATCCCCAAAATATGTTCAAATCATTCCTGGCCAAGGATGAGCCTTTCAGCAAATAGTGTCTAAACAACTGAACTTCATATGCAAAATTAATTTTTGACCTAAACCTCATAAATTACACAAAAAAGATTGCAAAATTAATCATTATCTGAATTATCATATATCTAAAATTTTTCATTTTAGACACTTGTGGAGAAAAAAAAAAAGAAAACATCTTTATGACTGGAGATTAGAAAGACTTAGACATGGCACCAAAAGCACAATATAATAAAATGACAAACTGTGTTTAATAAAAATTTAAAACATTAAGAAATGAAATATATAAGGAAGTGAAATGATAAGCTACATATTGGCAGAAAATATTTATAAATTGTATATACAACAAAGGACTTCTATCTAGGTTATATAAAGAACTCTCAAATGTCAGTAATAAGAAATCAAACAATTCAATTAAAAACTGAGTGAAAGATATGAACAGATGCTTTAGCAAATAAGATATACAGATGGCACCCAAAAACATGTGCAACAAAATTAGCCATTAGAGAAATGCAAATTAAAATCATATTATGAAGCCGCTATACAACAGTTAGAAACTTTAGGATTAAAAAAAACTAGTGAGGATTAAGGGCAACTAGAACTATCACACATAGCAGATACTGAAAATGCAAAATACTACAGCCATAGTGCAAAAGAGTTAGGCAGTTACTTACGAAGTTAAAGATGTATTTACCATATACTCAGCAATATCACTTTTTCAGTATTTAGTCTAGAAAAATAAAATATATTTTCACACAAAATCCATTGATAATAGCTCTGTTTATAATCAACTAAACCTACTAACAACCTATTTTCTTCAATAGGTAAATAAGTGAACTTACCGGGCTACATTCATTCAATGGAATACAACTCAGCAATAAAAAAAAAAAAAAGAAAAAGGGGGGGGGCTACTGATACACAAAACAACTTGGATGGATCCGAAAGGCATTGTGCTGAATAAAAGATGCAAGCCTAAAAAGTTTCTGCAATTCATGGCTTCATTTATATGACATTCTCAAAAAGACAGAACTATAATAATTGAGATAAAACAGTGGTTTAGGGAGATTAGAGATGAAGGAGAGCACAAAGGAATTTGGGTAGTGTATTAGTCTGCTTGGGGTGCCATAACAAAATACCACAAACAATGTAGCATACACAAATAAACCTATTTTCTTGTAGTTCTGGAGGATAGAGTCATAGACCAACATCCAACAAGGTCAGTTTCTTTCTGGCTTGTAGACATTCACCTTCTCACTAGGTCTTCATATGCCCTTTCTCTGTGGCATTTCTTCTTATAAAGACAATAATCCTATCAGATTAAAGTTCTACCTTTCTGAATGCACTTGACATTAATTTTTTCCTTAAGGGACCCATCTTCAAATACAGTCATTTTGGGGAATGGGACCTCCATATGTGAATTTTGGGAAGACATAAATATTCAATCCATAAATTCCACCCTTTACACCTCCAAATTCATTGCATGTCCTCTCACATGCAAAATATATTAATTCCATTCCCAAAGTCTTAACTCATTCCAGCATGGACTCTAAAATCCAAAGTCTCATCTAAATCATATGTGATATAATTTATCCTGAGGAAAACTTTATCTTCAGTTGTGAGCCTGTGTAACCTTGACAGATTATGTGCTTCCAAAACAATGGTGGAACAGGCTTAGAATAGACATTGTCATTTTAAAAGAAGAAAACAGAAGGAAGGAAGGGGTCCTGGGTCCCAAGCAAATCCGAAAGGTAGCAAGGCAAATTTCACTAGGTATTAATGTTTGAGAATAATCCTCTTTGGTTTGATGTTCTGCCTTCTAGGCTTGCTGGGGTAGCAGCAGTACTTCTATTGCTCTATGGGGTAGTCTTGACCCTTTGACTCTGTGCAAAGGCCCCATTCCCATGGCATTCTGTGAAAGCCCTGCCAATGCAGTACTCTGTGGGACCCCAGTGAAACTGAAGAGAGGTCCTACCTCTGAAACTGAGAAAGAATCAGCCTTGTCCCTGAGCCTGTGGTAGGATTGGCAGCCCTGATGATCTATAAATTATTAGATCATTCTATCATTTTCTTGAAGGATAACACATGTTTGCAACCTTCCTCTATTCCACCGTTTTTTCTATTTCCTTTAGTCCTGGCTGGCAGTGTCTCTGCTGGCATAATCCTATCTTTATTAGTGACTTCTGCTGAGATTGCTGATTAGATCTATGGTACATATCCATAATTATCTCCTTACCAACTGGTTGTTAAGGCACAGTCTTATTTCTTTTTTCAAAACACGTTTTCTCTGTCTCTCTTTTTTATTTTTTTGCAATACAGATAGGCTGAGAATTTCACACATCTTCAAGTTCTGATTCCTTTTTACTTAACAATCCTTCTTTAATTCATCTTTCTCCTTTCATTTTATTATAAGCAGTCAGTAGAACATGAGGTGCAACTGCAACATTTTCCTTAGAAATTTCATTGGCAAATATCTAATTTCATTATCTATAATTTCTATCTTCCACAAAACACTAGATTATAATTCAGCCAAGTTCTTTGCCTCTTTATAACAAGGATTGCCTTTCTTCCAATTTCCAATAATTTATTCCTCATTTCTATCTGAATCCTACCCTTAATGATCTTACAACACCAACAATCTGCTTATAATTATTTATGGATTCTTTAAGAAGATGGAGACTTTCTCTCCAGCTCTCCTTTTTCCCCTCTTAAAATATTTCAACAGAATCACCTTTAACATCCATACTTCTACCAACAGTCCTTTTATGATAATGCCTTTTCTAGCATGTAGTTCTAAAGTCTTCCAGCTTCTACCTATTACCCAGTCCCAAAGCCACTTTAACATTTTTAGTTATTTGTTACATCAGTACCCACTTCTCAGTACCAAAATCTATATTAGTCTGCTCTAGGTTCCATAACAAAATATCATAGACTGTATGGCTTAAATAACAGATTTATTTTATCACAGTTTGGATGCTCTAAGTCAATGGTCAAGGTCTGGCAGGGTCAGTTTCTAGTAAAAGCTCTCTTCTTGGCTTGATGTCAGCCACCTTTTGCATGTATTCACATGATCTTTCCTTGGTGCATGTACACAGGAAGAAAATAGAATGATGTTTCTGATGTTTCTTCTTATAAGGACACTAATTCTATCAAATCAGAGCCCTACACTTCTGATCTCATTTAACCTTAATTACTTCCTTAGGGGCCCAATATTTAAATATAATCACAGGGCAGGATAGGGTTTCACTTCAATATAAGAATTTTGAGGTAGGCACAAACATTTAGTCTATAGCAGGTGGTGATGGAATTATAGTGTACCCTAATTTTGGTGGTGGTTACATGAATTTATAAGTATATGAAAATTCATAGAATTTTATATCAAAAGTCATGTTTAGTCAGTGAAAAATTTTTAAATGTTATGATAGATCCAAATGGATTGGAAACAAGAACTCAGAGACAAAAATTTTCAGATTCAATTTATTTTTTAATATCCAAAAATATTCTGTTTACAGAAAACACAACTTGAAACAAAAAGTTGAAAATAAAATAGGGAAAATCTGTATCAAGTAAGGTAATGATTTTAATAGGCAAAATAAAATTCGTGTCAAATATTTCCATAGACAATGGGGGTTCCTGGTGGCTCAGTCGGTTAAGCGGCTGACTTCAGCTCAGGTCATAATCTCACATCACTGGGCTCTGGGCTGACAGCTCAGAACCTGAAGACTGCTTCGGATTCTGTGTATCCCTCTCTCTCTGACCCTCCCCTGCTCACATTCTGTGTCTCTCTCTCAAAACTAAAAAAAATTAAAAATATATCTATTTCCATGGATAATGAGAAATGTCACCTACTCATAAAAAGAACACTAGAAAAAATGACATTACTATTTTGAACATATACGTATCTAACAATATAAGCTTTTAATATGTATAGCCATAGGTGATTGAATTTTAAGAGAAATTATAAATAAATAAATAATTTAACTCATCCCTTTCAGAGCTTATAAATTGAGAAAACAAAAACTGAGAAATATATGAATCATACAATTAACAAACTTTAGTCAATGACCATATCTTGAATATCATATTTGACATAGAGAACACATGATTTTATCAAGTATTCATTATTTTGGCCATAAAGGATCCAAACAAGTTCCAAAGGATCAGTATCATTCAGATTGCTTTTTGAATATTATTAAATGGAATCTTGCAAACATTTCCTATATTTTTGAGAAATAAATGATCTTTAGTTTAACAAAATCCTATGAGGATTAGAAAACACTTAGAATTGGATAGCAATTAATATGTTACATGACAAATTCTGATTTAACCAAGAAATGCACGGAAAATTCAACATTTGAAAATCTATCAGCAATTTGTAATTTACCAAATTGGTAGGCAGAAAAAAATTTAAATGCTTCTCTCAATAGATTCAGTGATAGATTTCCATTAAGTTCAACACCTATTTACTTATGATGTTAAAAAATAAAATGTAGAAGAAATGATCCTTATTTGGAAGTTACACTCTCAAAATCTACAGCATACATTATACTAATAGGAATTCTTCAGATGTCTTTTCTTTAAGATCAGAATGGGATAAAAATGTTCACTAGTGTCATGACTTTTTAATGTAGTTTTAGAAGTCCTAGACAATATTCTATCAAAAGAACAAAAATTGTGGAGTGTCAGGATTTGAAAGAAAGAGACTGAAATTTTGTTACATATAAATTACACGACAATTTAAATAGAAAGTCCATGAGAATTAAGTCACAAACTATTAAATAAATAAGAGAATTTGGCAAAGCTTCAGCTATATGGCCAAATTTCAAAGACAAATATCTCTACAAAAGTGAAATTGTTGGAAAATATAAGTTTTACAAAATGTAAAACTATAATAAAATAAAATACCATTATCCACAATGTTGCTGTCATGCTCCAGAAAGAAATTGGATCCCTCACCCAAAATACGGCCCAAACTTTGTCACACTCACACATGGAAAGGGTATAAGAAAGATTATTACTCACATAATGAGGTTTTTGGGGGATAATATGACAGGCTTACCTAGCTGATCGGAAAATAGCTTGAGAGTGGGGAAAGGAGATCATGTTGGATTATTGTGGCCGGTGGGGGTGGGGATCCTAGGTGAGTATTCTTGTACACAGACAAAGGTTTGTACAGCTTCAAATTTCAACAGGTGCCAAAAGAGGGAGCAGTGGGTTTCTTATCAGCTTGCCCAGATGTGAGGTATAAGGGTAAGAGGAATGGATGAGGCATTAAAGCTGTCAGCAGTCAAATATCAAATAAATCAATCATACTCTTTACTTCAAATAGCAAGAAAAAAAATGACATACAATTCCTATTGAAAAAAATTGGCTCTTTTAGGTGACATTTAAAAATGTCAAAAATGAAAGACATTCCATGTACATAAATAGGAAGATTTAATCATATAAACATGTTAATTTTTCTAAATTAATCTATGTAATCAATGCAATCCAATCAAACTACTATTGGAGTTTGAACAAATTAAGAATTCAACCATTTATTTAAACATTTATACTAGAATGTATTTGACAACTATGATTTTTTGAAAAGGGAATAGTAAAAGCAATCATTAATCATATCAGATGCTGATATTTAAAAGTTTTAATAATAATAGTATGGAGCTGCATAAAAAGATGCAAAAAGTTTAATGAAACATAGTAAAGACTACAGTTGCTCATGGAAGTATATATGGACAAAGGTATCTGGAAAGTCTACACTAAAAATCAATGACCAAAGGGCATTTCAGCATGAGGTTGTAGAAAAACTGAGTCACTATCTGAAGAAAAATATAAGTAGATCTCTGTTATAAACATAGAGCAGTTGCCCCTAGTCAAATTAAAAGCCTAATTGTTAAGGGAAAAATATTGTCTATTTCTTCTTGAGTTAGTTTTGTTTTTATCATTATATATATTTGTTGAATTCATCTCAACTAACTTACAATTGTACTTAGTATTCTCTTATATATTTTTTTCTTTTAGATTAGTACTAATATCTGTTCTTCCATTTCTGATTTTTGTAATTCTAATCTTGTCTCTTTTTATTTTTTCTTGGTTGGTCTGGATTAAAGTTCATATATTGTTGATCGTTTTTAAAAAATATATTTTGGTTTCATTGGTTTTTTTCCTATAGCTTTTTATTACTTTTTTACTTATTTCTGCTCTAACCTTTATTATTTCCTCCCATCTGTTTCCCTACCTTTGTTTTCTTTCTATTTTTATAAGGTATAGGTAAGGTTATTGATTAAAATCTTCCTTTTTTTAAAAGCATGTATAGCTTTAAATTTTCCTCTAAGTACTGTGTTAGGTGTATCCCATAGTCCTAGAAGGTTGTGTTTTCATTTACATTTACTTAAAGTATTTTCTATTTTCCTTTGTAATTTCTTCTTCAACGAGCTTACTATTTCTAAGTACGGCTAATTTTCACAAATATCCTTCTCCTTTTTTCATTTTTATTTTATTTTTCTTTAATTTTTTAAATGTTTATTTATTTTTGAGAGAGAGAGAGAGACAGACAGACAAACAAAACATAAGCAGGGGAAGGGCAGAGAGAGAGGGAGACGCAGATTCCGAAGCATGCTCCAGGCTCTGAGCTGTCAGCACAGGCGCCCCACTTTTTTCATTTTTAATATTATTCCATTTTTGTTGGATTTGTATATTTTGAATACTTTCAAATTTTTTGTCTTGGTTTCTGGCTCAACATTATTGTTTATCCTGCAGAATGTTCCATGTGTAAAAATCTTCATCAAAGTATTAGCAAATTGAGTCCAGTGATGCACAAAAATAATTTTATGCTATGATCAAGTGGGATTTGTCCCAGGTAAGCAAGACTGGTTCCACATTTGAAAATAAATTAACATAGAGGCACCTGGTGACTCTGTAGTTGAGCATCGACTTCTGCTGAAGTCATGATTTCATTTGTTTGTGGGTTTGAGCCCCACATCTGGCTCTGTGCTGACAACTCAGAACCTGGAGCCTTCTTCAGATTCTGTGTCTCCTTTTCTCTCTGCCCCTCCCCCACTTATGCTCTCTCTCTGTCTCTCAAAAGTAAAATTTAAATTTAAAAAAAAGAAAAGAAATTAACATAATCCATTATAACAAGCTGAAACAGGAAAATCACATGATCAGATTAATAGATGAGTAAAAGGCATTT
This sequence comes from Crocuta crocuta, assembly GCF_008692635.1. Lineage (NCBI taxonomy): Eukaryota > Metazoa > Chordata > Mammalia > Carnivora > Hyaenidae > Crocuta > Crocuta crocuta. Next base: position 1,241,971 of record NW_027527432.1, on the reverse strand, counting down.
GGGAAAATACAACATCCATTCATGACAAAAACTCTTAGGAGAAATAGAAGGGAACTTCCTCAGCTTGATAAAGAGTATTAACAAAAGGAGCACCTGAGTGACTCAGTTGATTAAACTTTCCACTTCAGCTCAGGTCATTATCTCAGTTTAATGAGTTTGAGCCCTATGTAATAATGAAATAAATAGCTTTCTCAATAAGATCAGAAAAAGGCAAAGATGTCATCTCTTAACATTACATTTCAACAGCCTACTGGAAGTTATAGCTAGTGCAAAAAGACAAGAAAAAGAATTGAAACTTATGTAGAATGAGAAGGAAAAATAAAATTGTTTTTGTCCCCAGAAGATAAGATTGTTTATATGGAAAAATCCAAAAGAACTGACTAAAAAGTTTCAGAACTAATGAATGATTATAGCAAGATTGTAAGATAAAAGAATAATATATAAGTCTGTCAATTTTATATATATTAACAATGAACACATGAATTTTGAAATTAAAAACACATTACCATTTATATTAGTACTCCCCCAATGAAATATTACGTACAAATATTATGTACAAACAATATATATATAATCTATATGAGGAAAACTATAAAACACTGATAAATAAAATTAAAGAACTAAATAAGTGAAGAAATATTCCATGTTCATGGATAGGAAGGCTGATTATTGTTAAAATCACAGTTCTTTCCAAGTTAATCAATAGAGTCAGCACAATCCTAATAAAAATGCCAGAAAATTATTTTGTAGATTTTGAGAAACTGATCCAAAGTTTATATGGAAAAAGAAAAGATCCACAATAACACCACAACATTAAAGGAGAAGAATAAACATGGAAGACTACTGGACTTCATGACTTAGTATAAGTCTACAATAATCAAGACACCATAGTACTGGTGAAAGAGTAGACAAATTGACAGAATGGAATAAAGAGTCTGGAAACATAAATAAAACCAACTAATCTGATAAAGGAGAAAAGGCAATACAATGGAGAAAGTATAGTATTTTAAACAAATAATGCTGGAACAACTGAACATCTGCATGCAAATAAATAAATAAATAAATCTAGATACAGGCTTTATACCCTTCACAAAAATTAACTCAAAATGAGGTGCCTGGGTGGCTCAGTAGGTTAATCTTCCAATTTCAGCTCAGGCCGTGATCTCACTGTTGAATTTGAGCCCTGTATCAGGCTCTCTGCTATAAACACAGAGCCTATCTCAGATCTTCTGTTTCTCTCTGCCTCTGCCCTACTTATTCTCTCTCTCAGAAAGAAATAAACATTGGGGCGCGTGGGTGGCTCAGTCGGTTAGGCGGCTGACTTCCGCTCAGGTCATGATCTCACTGTTGGTGGGTTCGAGCCCCACATCAGGCTCTTTGCTGACAGTTCAGAGCCTGGAGCTTGTTTCAGATTCTGTGTCTCCCTCTGACCCTCCCCTGCTCACACTCTCACACTGTCTCTCTCTCTCAGAAATAAATAAAAACATTAAAAAAATAAAAATAAATAAACATTAAAAAAATTAAGTCAATATGAATAAAGGACTTAAATGTAAAACTAAAACTAGTAGGAGAAAATCTAGATGATCCTGTATTTGACAATGACATTTTAGATACAATATGAAAGTCTTGATCCCCAAAGAAAATAGTTGACAAACTGTGATTAATTAAAATTAGAAACTTTTGCTTGAAAGACACTGTAAAGAGAATGAAAGACAAACCATAGACTGGGAGAAAATATTTGAAAAGACAATGTGATTAAGGACTGTTATCTACAATATACAAATCCCCTTAAAACTCAACAATAAGAAAACAACCCAATTCAAAAATGGACCAAAAACCTGAATAGACACCTCACTGAAAAAAGATATAAAGATGACAAATAGATATAAAGATGAGAAATTCAAATTAAAAAGACAAGATACCAATACATACCTATTAGGATAGCCAAAATACAGAACCTTGCTAACACCAAATAATAGTAAGCATGTGGAGCAAGAGGAATTATCATTTACTGCTGGTGGGAATGCAAAATGGTACAGCCATTTTGGAAGACATTTTAGAAGTTTCTTACAAGACTAAACAAACTCTTTGCATACAATTCAACAGTTGTTCTTTTCCATACATACCCAAATGAATTGAAAACTTACATCCATGCAAAAACTTGCACACTGATGTTTACAGCAGCTTTATTCATAATTACCAGAACTTGGAAGCAACCAAGATGTCCTTCAATAGGTGAGTAGATAAATGCACTGTGATACATCACTGCAATGGAAGATTATTCCAAGATAAAAAGGAATTAATTATCAAGGCATAAAAAGACATGTAGGAATCTTAAATACATATTATTAAGTTATAGAAGCCAATCTGAGAAGGCTACATACTCTACAATTCCAACTATATGATATTCTGGAAAAGGCAAACTGCGGAAATAGTAAAAAAATCCATGACTGCCAGGTGTTGAGGAGGAAGAAATGAATAGGTGGAACACAGAGGATTTTTAGTGCAACGAAACTGTTTTATGAGCTACAGTAATAGTGAATACGTGTCATTACACATTTGTGCAAACTCATAGAATGTACAGCACCAGGAGTGAACTCTAATATAAACTATAGACTTTGGTTAATAATGTGTTAATGTAGGCTCATTACTTGTAACAAATATACCGCTTTGAGGGGTAGTGATAATAAACGAGGCTATGCATGTGTGGAGTCAGAGAGTATATGGGAAATCTCTGTACTTTCTACTAAATTTTACTGTGAACCTTGAATTGTTCTAAAAAATAGTGGCTGTTTAAAAAATCTAATAAGGGTGGAATATTGACTTAACTTAAAATACATAGATTATAAAATTTTTGAAAAACAACAACAACAACAACAACAACTCTGAGAAGAACCTTTGGGATCCAGTGCTGGGCATAGAGTTCTTGAACATGACCACAAAGGCACACTCATATCAGGGAAGTTTGCTGAGTTGAACTATGTCAAAATTGAAATTCTTAGTTCTGTGAAGGTCCTGCTTGGGGGCATAAAGAGACAGGTTATAGAGTGGGTGAAAATGTTTGCAAACTATATATCCACACACTATTATTTATTGTGTATGGAGAACTTGCAAAACACAATAGAAAAAAAGTCCAATAACCCAATTAGAATGTGGAGAAAGCCATTAAAAGACATGTCACTAAAAAGGCTGTAAAAATGGCAAGTAAGTATGTGACAACATGTTCAACATCATTAACTATTGGGTAGGTTCAAATTGAAATAACAAGATATCACTGCATACCTATCACAATCGCTAAAGCAAAACAAAACAAAACAAAACAAAAAAACTAACAACATCAATTGATGGCAAGGATGCAGAGAAACCCAATCACTTATGAACTGCTAATTAAAATATAGTAAAACATCACCACACTAGACACAGTCTCTAAGAAAAATAATTCTAAACATGCAAGTACCATACAAATTGCCAGTGCACTCCTGACACTTATTTCAGAAAAAAATGAATATTGATGTTCACAGAGGAACCTGTGCACAACTATTTGTAGCAGTTTGTTACTGGGCCAAAAGGTAATGGCCCAGATATCCTTCAATATGTGAACTTTTAAATAAACTTTAGTTAATCCACACTGTGGAATAGTGTTCCTCCTTGGAAAAGGGCAAATTATATTTTATTGATACATGCCAACTGATGAAACTCTGGAGATATATGCTGGGTGAAAAGAGCTAATATTCAAATATTATTATTGGATTATTCCATATATATAACATTGTTGCAGTGATTATATATTGTTGCAAAATTATACACATGGAAAACGGATTGGTGATAGCCAGAGTTTAAAGAGAAGTGGAGTAGGGAGACTGGCTCTGGGACATCTGGGTTCAAGCAGGCAACAAAAGAGTTGTGTTTTGACTCTGTCAATGTCACTATCCTGGTTGTGATATTATAGTATAACTTTGAATGTTTATTTACTTACTTTTGAGAGAGAGAGAGGGTGAGCAGGGGAGAGGCAGAGAGAGTGAGACAAAATCCCAAGCAGGTTCCATGTTGCCAGCACAGAATCTGACAAGAGGCTTGAATTAATAAACTGTGAGATCATGACCTGAGCGGAAGCCAAGAGTTGGTTGCTCAACTGAGTGAGCCACCCAGGTGCCCCATAATTTTCAAGATATTACCTTTGAGGGCACATGGGTAAAGGGCATATGAGATCTCCCTGTATTACTTCTTACAACCATGTGTGAATCTAAAGTTACCTCAAATAAAAAGTTTACTTAAGATTTTAAGCCATTTCCAGTTATGGAAAAAATATGTCATGGGAATAAAAGGTACAGCATAGGGAATGTAGTCAATGGTATTGTAATAGTGTTGTTTGGAGACAGATGGTAGTTACACTTGTGGTGAGCATAACATAATGTCAAATCTCTATGTTGTACACTTAATGTAAAATGTACATCTAATGTACAACTAATGTAAGATTGTGTGTCAGCTATACTTCAACTAAAATAATAATATTTTAAAGGTAAAATATAAAAAGTTAAGCCATAAACATTTTAGAAAAAAATAATTATTGAGTTTTAAAGTGGGAAAAGATATTTTGAGAAAAAAGTGACAAAAAATAAGCAAATAATAAATGTTTTATAATGTTTTAAAAGTTGAATATGACAAAAATGTTACAAGCAAATTTTGATGCAATGTGAATTAATATGATAGCATTTTCATGAACCAATTTGAAAAACATTAATTAATGTTGCTAAGTGTTCTGTAACAAAAGCATTCTAATGCATTCTGGCAATAAGTGCTATTAATTTTCATATGTCTGTTCTACTTGAGCCTCAAGAAATTTCGTGCGCTTTGAACCATTAATTAGAAGTCTGGTTTGTAAAACTGGGAATCTGTCCTTTGGAAATATGAGCTAATTTCTGATTAAAAAAAAAAAAAGGCCAGTTGGCAGCTATATTGATTTAAGTACCTTTATTGGTAAAATATTGAAAACAGACTAAGTGTATAATAGTACAGAAATTCTTAAATATGTTAACAGCCTTAAAATAGAATTTTAACTAGGCATAATATCTATTTGAATAATCTCTAATGACATTGAAAATGTTCATAATATAATAGTAAGTGACATCATAATACAAGTACTTGCATGTGTTTATTTAGCAAATAGAGCAAAATAATATATGACACTGACTTGGAACAATAAGTTAATTTTTTTAGTTCTCTGTAGTTTCCAAGTACATATACCATTTTATAATAATAAAGTGACTAGAAAATATTTATTTTTATTTTTTGAAGTAATCCCTGTACCCATTGTGGGGCTCAAATTCAGGACCCCAAGAGTAAGAGTCACATACATGCTCTACCAGCTGAGCCAATCAGGCACCCCAAAGTGCCTGTAACTATAAATTACAGATAAACTGAAAAAAATTAAATTTATTACCAAAGAAACGTCTTAGAGATTTTTAAAAATCTGCCTTTTTTAAAACATGTAAATTCAGAAAAATTAAAGCAATTAGGAAGATATATAACAATTATATAAAAAATAAGTGTATCTTAAAGCAAGTATGTTAGCAGTCATGCTGTTATTTGTTTTTGTCAGGACCTTTGGAGTTTCTAACAATGTGAGACAATAAACAATGATTAGGAAAAGAAAACGCCTCAATAACTAGTAGAGTTGCTTTCCAATGATGCAGTTTTTGATTCTTTGTCCAGTCTCATTTTATATTTTCACCTGAGGACCTGAAACTCCTAAAACTTTCTTAATCTTTTCAATGAGGAGAAACTTTTTGTTTCCTATGAAAAACATCTTTGGAATAAATGGCTAGCAAATTGAATTTTTCTGTATATGAAGCCTTTTTAATGCAATCAATTCCAATGTAAGTGGAAGCTGCATTGAAAGTCTAGCACATCAAGTAATCCTTGCACTACAAAAAAGCTACAGAATCAATTTTGATATGGAAGTATTTGATGTAAAATTAAACTAGACCTTATTGTTGAGGAAATTTCTATGACTGCTCAGATATGTGTAACCCTTCTCACAACATATTTAATAGAAACACAACATTGCTCTCTATCTTCTTGTGTGAAAAGCAATCATCTGTCTACATTTCCATCACTGGTTCTACCTTTTATTCCATTTGTCATATGAAGTTTACAATATCCAGCAAAGTCATCCAGTCTGCCATATGCAATTTATAGTATCCATGTAATCCCTTAGTCACTTTCGTAACTTTTAATTCAGAATGTAAATACATTTGGGCTTCCTTACTCTCTTGGCTGAGATTTGGGGGTGTCCTTTGTCTTGACACTGTGGGAGGGTGAGACTCTTAGTCCAAAGTTAGTGTTCTTTTTCATGGACTGACAAAATACTCCCACAGCAAGTGCTGACTGATCACAAAACACTGTTTCTTCTGCTTACTTTTTTAATGGCAGAAGCTAGGTGCATTAAGATGTTCCAACTCTTATAAGTTCAAAAAAGGGTGACTTCTTTTTAAGAATTGTATCTCTTTGCCTATGGCTGGTTTAGGTGAAGGCAAATGACCCAGTCTTTGCAAATGGGAAAGTTTTTGGGTGTCTTCTGCAAAATATTTGGCTACTATTAATATAATCGTTTTCTTATTCTGTATTTTTTCTTTGCCATTCTGAAAACCCAATAGGTATAATATCTAATCCATAACATCCCACCTTGCCAGACAGCTCTAGTCTAGATCAGTTGTTTTATATGCCTATTACAAAGCTGTGATCACAGGACTTCCTGTTGTTGCATTACTGTGTTAGATACAGTTTTGTGAATCTGAGATTTCTTTTTTCCTGATTTACTAATTTTACAGAAGCACATGCTTGAGTAAATTCCTCAAAGTGTCATATGTAAGGTGTATCTGGTAGAATAGTTTGATTACTGGTAGCAAATTTTGAGGAAAAAGGGAGAATTTAATAATTATTTACCTAAAGAGTGTGTAAATGGGTAGGTGGAAGACACATTTGATCAGGATCATGGTATAGTTGCTCTGGGATTCTCTCTATTTTACCCTCATTGAGATGTTTCTATTCTCAGGCTAGCTATCCTTATGAAAGCAAACTGAATGAAGCACTCCAGGCTTCACATATGTACCCCTTCCCATCCTGAAAGAAAATAAGAAATTTTCGTTTATGCTGAGGTTTCTCACACCAGAATCCATCAGTGCAATAAGGTGAGGAAACACACTATTTTCTTTCCCACGCTTTCAATGTAATTATGTCATTTATTTGTAATAGAGTGAGATTTGTTTGTCACAGTCTGTATTCAATTAATATGCTGGTTGTTAAATCTTTGGATGAAATAAAAATTCACTCTTTGTGGTTTTTGCAGATGCATCAATTTATATATCCATCAGCAAAGAACATATAGAACAGATAAATCACCCCCTAAAATTTGTTTGTTGTCAACCCCTCCTTCACCTCTAGCCCCAGGCAACTACTGATCTGTTCTCTGATGGTTTAGTATTGCCTCTTCCAAAATGTCATATAAATTGAAACACACATTATATAGTATTTTGGATTTTGTTTCTTTCCCTTAGTAAAGTTCACTAAAGATTCATCCATGTCTTATGAATCAATGCATTGCTTCTTTTTAAAACTGAGTAGTGTTCCCTTTTATGATATATCACAGATTATTTATTCTTCCTTGGGGGACATTTGGGTTGTTTCCATCTTTGGCAATCATGAATAAAGCTACAAATCAACACTCATATACAGGGTTTTGTATGAATATAAGTTCATTCCACTTCATGAATACTTAAAAATGAGATTCCTAAATTATATGGTAAATGTGTGTTTAATTTTATAAGACTTCCAAACTGTCCTCCAATATGGCTTCCAAATTTCCTTTCCAAATAGTAAAGTGTGAGAAATACATTTTCTCTGCATCCTCATTAGGACTTGTTATTTCTAGTTTTTGTTTGTAAATTTTAGCCAATTTAATACACATGTATTTTATCACATGGTAGTTTACTGTGTATTTTTTTAATGACTAATAATGTTGAGCATTTTTTCAGATTTTTATTGATCTGTCTTCTTTGGTAAAACATCTAATCAGGTCATTTGTTCATTTTTAAAAAGTTTGTTTTCCTATTGTTAAGGTCTGAGAGTTCTTTATATATTCTGGATATATTCTGGATCAGATGAAGCCTTTTATCAAATGTGTAATTTAAAAATATTTTCTTTCACCTTGTGGCTTGTCTGTTTATTGTGACAGAGTTTTTCAAAGAGTATAAATTTATATTTTTGCTGAAGTCTATTTATCAATTTTTTCCTTTTATAAATTATGCCTTCAATGCCATATCTAAACTTATTTTTATTTTTAAAATAGCACAGATTTCCTTTTTTCTAGAAAATGTATCATTTTATGTTTTATATTCAGATCCATGAAACATTTTAAATTAATTTTGTACAAGATATGAAATATGTGTAAAAGTTTAGGGGTTTTTTATATTTGTCCCAGGACCATTTTGTGAAAAGATTTTTTTCTCACTAAATTCTCTTGGCACTCCTGTAAAAAAACTAAAGTGGCCACGTGGGAGACCCTCAGCTTCTCTTCTTCCACAAAAATCAACATTTAGACAGTTACTTATTTAAAAAAACAAAAAACAAAAAACAGCTCTTGGAGGGCTCTAGTGTCCCCTTACACTGAAGTGTAATCTGTTGCTGAACAACAGATTAGAACAACAAAGCAAAGATTAACTGTACAAGAAGAGAAGGAAGAACACCTTAATTATTTTGTTTTGTTTTGTTTTTTGTTTTGCCTGCATCATCCCATTCCCCAGGCCAGCATTGGTCAATGCCAGGAGAGAACTCTTAAGCTGGAAAGAATTCCCCTTGCCAGAAGAAGAGGAACTGATAAAGCAACCAGCTTCCCCAAACTTTTGGGGCACTACATGAAGGACATACTTCAGTTTTATCCCACCCAGCCACTAACAGAGCTCAGACATACATAGATAGCTATGAACAAAAAAAGACGAGCAAGAGCTACCAGTATGAGACATGCAGCACAGGGCAACCATGTGACCTGCTCTGCAGATGACCCCAGCTGCTTTCACCAGTGAAGAAACCAAGGGCCAGCACAGCCAACGTGGACCCCCCCACAGATACCATTTTTGCCTAAGAGGTATTCTTTTTTTTTTTAATGTTTTATTTATTTCTGAGAGAGAGAGAGAGAGAGAGGGAGAGACAGCGTGAACAGGGGAGGGTCAGAGAGTGGGGGAGACACAGAATCTGAAACAGGCTCCAGGCTCTGAGCTGTCAGCATAGAGCCCGACACGGGGCTCGAACTCAAGAACCGTGAGATCATGACCTGAGCCGAAGTCGGACCCTTAACGGACTAGGCCACCCAGGCGCCCCACAGGTATTCTTGATCATAGATAGCATCCACTTGACTCTCTTCAAGCTTCCTCTCCTCACCACTGTCGGATCTGTGAACCACATTAGGAGTCAGCTTAGGCCTCTGCAGCTGTGTGAATGTAAGACATCAGCCTAGATTCCAGCAACTATTCCTCGCCAAGATGCATACATTGGAGGCTAATCTCTCCAGCTGTGTACCTACATGACTAACCTCCACTGCTATGCACCCATGGAGAGACCACATAACCAAAAGTGTAAATGCTCATATCCAGGACCTTCACAGCCCAGATCCAGCCTTTTCTTCTGTCACTATCATACATCATAGTGACTGATCTGCACTTGTCTCTCCAGCCACACATCTGCATAGCCTCAGCCTGACTCTAGATACTGGCATCCCCTGCTGTGCACCTATGATGACACCCAGCATCTGTGCACCTATGGTGACACCCAGCAATCATAATGGAGTATACCATACCCAGAGCACCCACAGTTGCTAGCATACTACCACAGACTAGCATACCTGGCCTTTGCTGCTTGCCTTAACTTCTACTACTATGTGTGTGTCTACCAATACACAGAAACCTGAAGCTAACTCTTGAAGCTGAATGTGTACATAGTATTTGTTCTGGCCACAACTGATGCTTGCCCTCTTCCCTGGACACTGGGCCTAGAGGCTCAGGAGGACCCCAATAGCCCTTATAGCCAGGTTTGGACTCCTCACAGCTGCAACTAAAGGCCATACAGTTGTCAACACTGTGGATCTTAGAGGTGTGAGCTGATGAGACCTCATGCCCTCCTGGGTCCAGAACTGCCATATATCCCTGGACTTGGTGCCATGCACCACTGGACCCAGGATCACAGTATGCTCCAGAGTGTTTCCACTTACAGGTGAAAGTCTTTACCAAAGCTAGTCCATAAAATTTAGAAAAATAACTTTTTCAAGTGCACAGCCTATGCAAGGCTACATTAATCATGACAAATCAGGAAAATATAATACTACCAAAGGAATACAGTAAACCTTCAGTAACTAATTCCAAAGAAATAAAGATACATGAATAGTTTGATAATGAATTCAAAGTAATTGTTCTAAAGATGCTCAGAGAGCTACAAAAGAGCAAATAAATAATTTAGTGATACCAAGCAAACTACAAAAACAAAGTTAGAAGTTCAACGAAAACATAGAAAAGAATCAAACAAATTTTGGAGTTGAAGAATTCTCTAGAGAGCTTTAGCATCAGACTTGACCAAGAAGAAAAATCAGTGAACTTGAAGAAAGATCAACTGAAATTATACAATCAGAGGAGAAAAAAGAAAAAAAAGAAATGAAGATTCAGTGCAATCCTTATAAAAATTCCAAAAACATTTTCATGTAAAAAGAAAAAAAAAACAATTCTAAAATTCAAATGGGACCATAAAAAAATCCTAAACAAAGTAGAGAAAAAACAAAGTTGAAAACATCATATTTCATGATTCAAACTATATTTCAAAGTTATAATTATCAAAGAATATGATACTGACATAAAAACAGACACATAGACCAATGAAATAGGATGCAGAGCACAAAAATAAAGCTATGTCTGTATGACCAACTAATTTTTTTGCATATGTAATATATTTTATTTTATTTTTTACAAAAAGTTTATTGTCAAGTTGGTTTCCATATAACACCCAGTGCTCATCCCCACAAGTGTCTCCCTACATGCCCATCTCCCCCCTCCCTCCCCACACCCATCAGTCCTCAGTTTGTTCTCAGTATTCAAGTCTCTTATGGTTTGCCTCTCTCCCTCTCCCCCACTATTTTCCCCCTTCTTCTCCCCCATGGTCCTCTGTTAAGTTCCTCCTAATCCTCCTATATATGCAAACATATGGTATTTATCCTTCTTTGCCTGACTTATTTCGCTCAGCATAACACCCTCAAGGTCCATCCGTGTTGCTACACATGGCCAGATTTCATTCTTTCTCATTGCCATGTAGTCTTCCATCATATAGATAAACCACATCTTCTTGATTCATTCTTCTGTTGATGGACACTTAGGCTCTTTCCATGTTTTGGCTATTGTGGAGAGTGGTGCTATGAACATTGGGGTACATGTGCTCCTATGCATCAGCACTCCTATATCCCTTGGGTAAATTCCTAGCAGTGCTATTACTGACCAACTTATATTTAACAAGGAAGCCAAGAATACTCAATGAAGAAATGATAGTTTCTTTAATAAGGGAGTCAGGACAACTGGATAGCCACATGAAAAATAATGAAATTGAATGTCTGTCTTACACCACTCACAGAAATTAACTCAAGTTGGAATTAAGACTTAAACATAAGACCTGAAGCCACAAAATTTCTAGAGAAAAAAAAATTCCTTGACATCAGTCTTGGCACCAGACTTTTTTGGATATGACATCCAAAGTACATGCAGCTAAAGCAAAAATAAACAAGTGAGACTACATAAAAAATGTTCTGTACATCAAGAGAAACAATCAATAAAATACAAAGACAACCTAGAATGGGAGAACATATTTGCAAAGGATGTATCAGATAACGGATTAATATCCAAAATCTATAAAGAACTCATACAATTCAATAACAGAAAAATAAACAATCCAATTAAAATTAGACAGAGGAACTGAATAGACATTTTTCCAATAGAAAATGGCTGACAACTACATGAAAATCTGTTCAACATACTCAACATAATTATCACAAGGGGAATGCAAGTCAAAATTATAATGAGACAGCACTCACATCTCTTAAAATAACTTATCAAAAATATAAGAACACATGCTGGAGGGGATGTGAAGAAGGGAACACTTGTGCACTATTGGTGCAAATATTAATTGGTGCAGCCATTATTGAAAACAGTGCAAAGTTTCCACAAAAAAATTAAAGATAGAACTACCATATCACCTAGCAATTCCACTTTTGGGTATTTATCTGAAGAAAGCAAAATCACTATGTTGGTAAGATATCTGTACTCTCATGTTCAATGAAACATTATTTGTAATATTCAAGACATGGAAACAACCTAAGTATCCATTGATGGATGATTCAAATAAAAATATGATATATATGTGTGTGTGTGTGTGTGTGTGTGTGTGTGTGTGTGTATTGTACATACATACCATAGCCTTTCCAGCTGTATACCTGCATGACCGTAGCCTCCATTGCTATGCACCCATAGGAAGACTTTGCAGACATAAGAATAAATGCTCACAGCCAGGACCTTCACAGCCCAGATCCAGCCTTATCTCCTGTTCCTAAGCTGACATTGTGGATCTGATTAGACTTCTCTCTCTCTCTTTCCCTATATATGTATAAAATCCTACCATTTGAAACAGTGTTTTGTCTTGCTTGCACATATATTTCATACATTTTGTTTTTCACAGCTGGATGTATTGCCTGTTATTATGTTAGCAGACTCTTAAATATGAAAAAAATAGATTTCATTCCTAGAAATGAGTATGCCTTTTCTTCATCTAAGGCTTTCTGCTAAACTAGTTAGAAGTTGAACTCTGGTTAAGGTTTGTTGTTCTTACAGATTCTTTCAGTTGCCACAGGCTTCAGACTCTTCTAGAGATACCTTATGTTTAGGGTAGAGGTCGGCTTGCCAGAGGTGTGTTTTCCACACTCCAATGCCTCTTATGACTCCTCCATCCTTGGCTTTAAATTTCTTTTGCACTGTGCCTCAGAGAGTGTCAGCCTTTGCAGAACTTGTTAAAGAATGCTTATTTTCCTGGTTTTGATGGTGAAGAGTATTGGTTATTGTCTTAGGCTTCAGTCTTCGTGTATATTTATGAATCTGTATTTAATGGTTTTCAAAGTATTATAAGGAGTTTCTTCTTTAATTCTTTTCTCAGTTGTTGGTATAAAACCATTATTATTTACTTTTCTATACTGAACTGTTATCTAGGTTGATAAATTAACTTATTAATTTTAATAATATATCACTCCATTATTTCTTTGATTGTTCTATGTGCATAATTATGGCATTTCTTCCTTTATATTCATTTATAGTCTTTATATTTTTTGCTCTCACCTTATTGCTTATAGTCATAACTTCCAGTAGAGTGTTGAATAGAAATAGTGATAATGACTATTTTTGCCTTATTCTGAAAGATGGATAATATGGCTAGAAAGTACACTTAATTCTGTAAGAAATTGGTGTAATCTGTAACAAAATTATTGTATAATTTTATATTTCTAACAGTAATAAATGAAAGTCCCATATCTTCTGCAATCTCACTAACACTTGATATAGTGAGTCTTTTTAATGTTTGCTATTATAAAAGGGGTGTAGTGGTTTCTTATGGTATTAATTTTTATTTTTCTAGTAAGCTATAATTTTGAGTATCTTTTCAGGTGTTTACATGCTATCTGTGTACATTCTTTGGTGATGTAACTGTTTAAAGACTGTTAATTATTTTGACTGATTTCTTATTGTTGAATTTTAAGCTTTTTATATATTCTTGCTATAGGTTTTATTTTTATAAAATATGCACTTTGAAAATATTTTCTCCAATTCTGAGGATTTCTTTTAATGATCTTAAAAGTGTCTTTCAAAGAGAAGCTTTTGATTTTTATGAAATCCAATTCATCAATATTTTTCTATGAGAAAACATGCTTTTAGTGTCATATCAGAGATATCTTTGCCTAACCCAAGGTCACTACAAAAGTTCTCTCCTGCTTTCTTGTGGAAGTTATATAGTTTTAGGTTTCACATTTATATCTATGATTAATTCTGAGTTAACTTACATATATAACATGAATTATGGATCATAGTTTCATTCTTTCTGCACTTGTATTCAATTGTTCTGCAGTATTTTTTTAAATGTTTTATTTATTTCTGGGAGAGAGAGAGAAAGACAGCGGGAGCAGGGGAGGGTCAGAGAGAGAGAGGGAGTCACAGACTGAAACAGGCTCCAGGCTCTGAGCTGGCAGTCAGCACAGAGCCCGACGCGGGGCTTGAACCCATGAACCGCGAGATCATGACCTAAGCGAAAGTCGGACGCTTAACCGACTAAGCCACCCAGGCGCCCCTGTTCTGCAGTATTTTTAAAAAGATAACCCTGTTTCTTCTGATTTGCCTTTGGGCTTTCATTAAGAATCATTCTTCCATGTGTGCATGGGTCTATCTATGGACTTCCTGGACTATTCTTTTGATGTAGCTTTCTCTCTCTACATAAATACCACATTGTCTTGATTATTAAAGTTTTACAAGTCTTGAAATCAAGTAATATTATTCTTCAAACTTCTATTTTTCAGAATTATTGGCTTTGGATTCCATAGCAACTTTAGTACTACTTTGTCAATTTCTACAAAAAGCAGGAGGATATTTTCTTTTTCCCCCTTTTATTTATTTATTTATTTTACAAATAGTTTATTGTCAAGTTGGTTTCCATATAACACCCAGTGCTCATCCCCACAAGTGCCCTCCTCCAAAGCATGAGGAGATTTTCATTGTGATTGCATTCATTCTAAGATCAATTTCAGGAGTCTTTTGACCCATTTATTTAGTCCCTCTAAGACTTCTATCAACAAGATCTGTAGTTTTCAGTGTACATTGTTTTATATTGTCAGATTTAGCCTTAAGTATTTCATAATTTTGATATTACTTAAAACTCTTAATTTAATTCAATTTAACTAATTTAATTTAATTTTAAAGTTTATTTGTTTATTTTGAGAGAGAGAGAGACAGAAAGAGAGAGAGTGTATGCAAGTTGGGGAGGGGCAGAGAGAGAGAGGGAGAGAGAATCCTAAGGAGGCTCAGTGCAGAGCCTGACATGGGGCTCCAATTCATGAACCATGAGATCATGACCTGAGCCGAAATCAAGAGTCTGATGCTTAATAAACAGAGCCATCCAGGCACCCAACATTTTATTTTATTTTATTAAAAATTTTTAAATGCTTTATTTCATTTTTTAAGAGACAGAGAGTGACAGAGCATGAGCGGGGGAAGGGCACAGAGAGAGGGAAATGCAGAATCAATCCAAATCAGGCTCCAGGCTCTGAGCTGTGAGCAGAGAGCTCTGTGTGAGGCTCAAACCCATGAAGGTGAGATCATGACCTGAGTGGAAGTCAGATTCTCAAGCAACTGAGCTACCCAGGTTCCCCCAAATTTTTTTATTAATATCAATTTTAATCAGTCATTATTGTTATATAGAAACAAAAAAATTTTTTTCACATTGTCCATACATCTTTCACCCTCATTAAACTCTCTTAATATGTCTAGGAGCTTTTTGAACATCATATTATTTCATATAAATACTCCTGTGTCTGTAATGATGATTTTACTTCTTCCTTTCAAATTTTGGTGCCTTGTATTTCATTTTTTAGCCCAATTGTAAATGACTAGAAACTTTATTATAGTGTTTAACAGAAGTGGTAAGAGTGAATAGGCTTGAATTTATATTAATTTTAGGTGGCAAACATTCAGTCTTTCACCATTAAGTATGATGTGAGCTCTGTGGCTTTTTGATACATGTGTTTTTTCAAAAGAAGGAAATTCCCTTAAATTATTTTTGTTTGGCTGAAATTTTTAGCAGGAGCAGATGTTGCTATCATTCAGATGCTTTTTCTCCATCTATTAAGTTGATCAGATTGGTTTTCTCTTTTCATTTGTTAAAATGATTATTTAAATAGAATGATTTAGAATAGTGGTCAGCAAACTATAGCCCAAGGTCCAGCAGCCTGTTTTTGTGAATGAAGTTTCCTTAGGGGCACAGCCATGCCATCCAATTATATATTATTTGATAGCTTTGTTCATGCTACAATGCAAGTGTTGAATAGTTGTGACAAAGACTACATACCATAACCTAAAATATTTATTAGTTGCCTTTTAAAGAAACAATTAGCTGATCCCTTCGTTAGAATGTTAAATCAACCTTGCATTTCTGGGATAAACTCTACTTGGTAATGATGTATTATCCTTTTTATATATTGCTAAATATAATCTAAAATTTAGTTTGGGACATTTGCATCTATATGAATGAGGAATATTGGTTTATAATCTTCTTGTTGTAATGTATTTTTCTGGTTTTCATAATAAAGCTGACCTTATAATTTGATTTGACAAACATTCCCTCCTCCTCAATTTTTAAAAGATTTTGTGTAGGAGTGCCTGGGTGGCTCAGTTGGTTAAGCATCCGACTTCGGCTCAGGTCATGATCTCATGGTTCGTGGGTTCAAGCCCCACGTGGGGCTCTGTGCTGACAGCTCAGAGCCTGGAGCCTGTTTCTAATTCTGTGTCTCCCTCTCTCTCAGACCCTCCCTTCTCATTCTATCTCTCTCTCAGAAACAAAGAAAACATTAAGAAATTAAAAAAATATTTTGTTTAGAATTTGTAACATTCCTTTTTAAAGTTATTGGTTAAATTCATGAGTGAAGCTATCTGAACCTACAATATTTTTGTTCGTTTATTTGCTTGTTTTTTGAAGGGGAAGGTTTTTAACTAGTAACCCCTTTTTTTAAATAGATATAAGGCTATACATATTATCTATTTCATCCTGCTTTAGCCTTGTTAGTGTGTGTCTTCCAAGGGATTTAAAATGCCAAATTTATTGATATGAAGTTGTTCAATATGTTCTTACTATCCTTTAATATATATAGACTGTAGTGTTATTTTCTCCTCCTTGGTCCTTCCAGATATTGGCTTCCATCTCCTCGACTCAAAATTTTCCAAGTTCTACCTGGATACTTAACTTTGTCAAGGCATTGACATCTAGGGCAATTATAAGCTTACCTGTTTTCTGTCTCTTAGGAATTCCTTCATTATCCAATTTCAATGTCTGAAAAGTCATTGTTTTATACTTTTCTGTCTGATTTTCCTTTGATTTAGATAAGAGGTTAGTTAGATCCAGTCTCTAAAACTCTGTCTTGCCTGGAAGCACATGTTACTGATTAGATTATTGATCTTTAACTTTTCTTGTTTATTATAATTTCAGATGATCTGTTTCTCTATCAACATAGCTTCCATTACGTATCGAAATTTGATACCCTTTATTTATATATCATTTAGTTCATGATATTTTAAAAAACCCAATATTATTTTTTTTCCTTCATGCATTATTTAAAAGCACTGTGTTAATTCCCAAATGGGTAACTATTTTCTAGTCATTTGTGAGCAGAGGGAAGGTGGGAGGAGGATTGCTGATACCTAAATTTAATTGCAGTGAGGTAGAAAAAAATACAAGAGATGTGGTTTCAATTCTTCTAAATATATTAATACTCTCCTTATCTTCTATTATATGGTCAATTTTAGTAAATGTTCTATGTATATCTAAAAATACTGTATATTCTAGAATTGTTACATGCAGTGTTTTATATAGGTGAATGTGGTCATTCTTTTTCAAATATGACATATTTTTTCTGACCTTTTTGTGTGCTGCTTCTATCAATTACTGTGTTTATATGATCTGTGTAGCATTCTACACAGATTACATACTATATATGTTATGCTACTGTGTAACATATGATCAATTTTAGGAAACGCTCATTCATTCTTTCAACAAAGATTTACTATATGTCTATTTGTATCTGTTTGTTCATTTTCCACAGTAATAGATCCTCCTAGTTTATGTTTCTATGAAAATGTCTAGCGGTGGGTAACTGTACATGGAGGATGATAGAAAAGAGGGTAGGGCTTACTTTCTCATATACATAATTCAACAAATCTCCCAATTTCTGCCCTAGTTCTCACTCTTGACTTTGTTACATCTGCTTCCTTTAAGCCTGGAGTATCTCCTGCATCTGCCAGACATTTGGCTCCCTTGCCACTGCACCTTCTCAGTACCCAGTCTAGGTAGCTGCTTTTTTTGTTTTATTATTCAAAAATCTACATCTATTTTATTTTATACAATTTTTCCCTTTGATGAATGTTTTCTGATGCCTAAGTGTTTTCTGGGTAAGCTCTTTTGGCTCATAAAGTCAAGAGTTATTATTTTACATAACAAGAACATTGGAGCAAGGATTGCTCCAGGGTTGGCTTGTTGACAGTTCTTGCATCTTTCCATCTGCCAGACTGTGGTCTCCTCAGGACCACAAGATGGCTCTAGCAGATTCCACTGTTACTTCATGGGAAGGCCCAGGACATCTCTCCTGTGCTTCATTAGCTAGCATTGTATCTGTTACTTATGGAACAATGGTGATTGATATGGAGAAGAATAGGTGTTGAGGGAGGAGGAAAGGTGGGGCTAGATCATGTAGGCTCTTTGGGAGTTGTATTTTTATTTTTATTTTATTCTAACTGAAAAAGGAAGTCATAAAGAATGATAGGAATCACATAGGGAATGGTGTGATTTCTTTTTATTGAGCTTTAAAATATCACACTGGATTTTACATGGAGGAGAGATTGATTATGGAGTGGAATATAAGAAAGATAATAGGGAAATTTGTTAAGAATAACAATCTACATGAGCTAAAACGAAGATTAAATAACGTATTTCCTTTTTTTTAAGTGCATTTATTTATTTATGTTTGTTTGTTTGTTGGTTGGTTGGTTGGTTGGTTTTTTTGGGTACCAAATTGCTTTATTTGAAGGAATACTACAAATAAAGAAGTTAAGTAGATGTTTGGTACAACTTATAGAAAAGGAAACGGTAACCCCAACATCCATGCACTACTTCGATGACCAGGGGAGTCACCCTTCTGGCTATGGGAATACAGCCTAAGGCTTAACTCTCATTATCACTGTTTCCCAAGGTATTCTTGTCAAAGAGGTAGTCTGCCATGCCAGATTCAGGAGCCCCCATCTTGTGCAGGTTGATTACCTTGTCACCCAATTCTTTGATGGATTTCACCTTTTATTCAGATAATAAGTCTAAATGAAGTCACATAAACGGGGTCATTTTTATCAGTGGCCAGTTTTTACACTTCCAGTAGTGACTGATTCACACTCTTTTCCAAGTGTAACACACACTCCATTGCATTCAGCCTGTTCTCCCAGTCATCACGGTCTGGTTTCGTGATATCCTGGAGGAAGATTCCATCACCTGGTTTGTTCTGAAGATTCATCAACTTCTCAGCATGTTCCCTCTCCTCATGAGACTGGTGAGGAAAATATTTGGCAAAGTTCTTCAAAGCCATATCATCAATGCCAAAGTAGTAAGACATGGACAAAAAGACATAAGAGGCATATAACTCCAGGTTGTTCTGGCCATTGATGCAGCCGCAAGGCCTGCTGATAGTTCTGGCGCATCTGCGAGGGGTACTGGTCCTTATGGCAGTGGTTAAAGGGAGGATGCAAGATTTGGGAGCTCACTGGCACTGGAGCACTCGCTGGGGCCTTGGGCCAGTCAGAGGGCTCTGTGAGGAGATGGTGAAGTGTTGGCTTTGAGGGTAGCCCTCCCCCATGCCATTAAGGGGGTTCAACACCGGTTAAGTCCAAGCATTATTGAGGGAGGAAACTGCAGTGACTCTCTGAGCAGAGAAAGAGAGAAGGATAGAGAGAATCCCAAGAAGGTTTTGCACTGCCAACACAGAGCATGTTGTGGGGCTTGAACCTATGAAACCCCAACATCATAACCTGAGCCTAAACAAAGAATGGGGTCACTTAACCTACTGAGCCACCAAGGTGTCCCATAAATAATATATATCTATCCCGTGCATGTCAGTTAATTAAAACCAACAGAAGGTAAAATTTGAAACTTGAATTCATTCTCCAAAAAGAACATTTTTTTCCCTTTGTGCCTGTAAGCATTTTCTCCTTTACCTTTCTTCTTATGTTTTGTTACAATAAATGTCAAAATCATAGCAAAGTATTAAAACACAAATATATGAAAACTCCAATATTAATGCCTCAGTAAGGGCTTGCAAGTGCACCAAATTAAAAGTAGAACTTCCTTCTCTTTCTTAAATTACTATGCTGTCTAATATGTGCTACAACTTATTGTAGAGTGTGTCATATATCATGGATGAAAGCAGAAATGTTATGAAGTACCTTAACACTCTAGTGCTTGCTCATCTATTTAGACATAGTAAATAGTAAATACAACCTATGAAATTTGACATAGTTTCAATGTGTTTTTCCATCCAGATGTATGTATTCTCTCTATTTTAATTCAAGCTTTCTCATTCAATGATATTTTATGATTATCTTCATTAAGATCCTACAGAGTCCTTACAGTTACTCAAATGTATTTTGTTAGTTGAGTGTCTAATGTGAAGATTATTCTCTTTGCGTGTTTATATTTTTCTTGATGATTTAAATAGCTTTAATTAGAACGTGTATTAAGTAGGTAGGTAGGTACCTTGGTAAACTGTTAAAAATAATTTCTAACATATGCTTCAGTTTACTCAAGTTTCTATGTATATATTACAATACTTAAAAAGAATATTTTTGTCTTTACTTTCTTTCCTTGCCATATTTCTTTGAAAAAGCATTCAAAATAATACTAATAGGGCTATCTTTAATGCGACTACATAAAAAGGGCAATTCCATATGGTTAAAATTTAAATATTAAAAATTTCATTATATATGGCTAGAATAAATAATCCACTTAAAAGATAGTGATTCTCAGATTTACTAGATTTATTTTTATGATATTGAATATTTTTACTACAAAAAAGAAATTTCAAGTATGATGTGTTTGCAGAAAGATTAAAAATAAAGAATGAAGAAAGATATATCTGAAACGGTACCCCAAAAGGAATATGATATAGCTATACTTTAATCTTACAAAATAGGCTGGACTTTAATAAACTTTAAGGCAAGATTATTACTTGGGATCAAACGGATACTAGAGAATGAAAAATTTTCCAATCACTAAAAAAAGACTCTTGGAAATACTTATTTGTAAAATCAAACAAGCAAGCAAACAGACAAAATACCAGTGAGGTTGTAGAAAATTTGAGCTTATGTGCATTAATTGAATATTTCACTTAGTAAATACAGATTACGTGTTCTTTGCATGATCTTGTAAAATATTTACAAATGTAATATTGTCTTAAAGCCCATCTCAATAAATTTCAGAAGAATGAAATACAAAACATGTTTCTTAAATAAAAGGCAATTAATTTAGAAATCAGTGACAAAAGATAAATACAAAATTACTAATTTTATGGATATTAGCTCATGGATCACAGAAGAAATAAGGATTTTAAAATATTTGAAGTGAAATAAGAAAATCTGAATATCAAACTTGTGAGATACAGCTAAAAATTAGTAGGACAAAAGTTGTAGCCATAAATACATATATTTGAAAAGAAAAAAAATTGAAAATTTACTAGCTAAATGTACTTTACACGAAGGGGGAGAAAGAAAATCAAATTAAAAAATAGAAGGCAAGAATAATGAATTATTATAGCAGATCTCAAAGAAGTAGAAAACGAACATCAAATAAAGGTAATTATTAGTTACTCTATAATCACAATGGGTGATGAGCATAAGGAGGCCACTTTTTGGGATGAGCACTGAGTGTGATATGTAAGAGATTAATCGCTGGGTTTTACTCCTGAAGCCAAGACTATACTGTATGTTAACTAACTTGAATTTAAATAGAAGAATAATACATAAAATAAAATCCTGACTTTAATATTCTAAGAAATTTAGTAAAAATACAGGTCACTGACATTACTGAAAACATATTTTCTTCCTCTTAAATAGCAAATATTAAATTAAACTAAGAAGACCTCAGTAAAAAATTAAATAAATAAATGAAAAGGAAACAAACAAAAAAAGTTAATTACTAGCAAGTCCAAAGTTGATAATTTGAAAATACAAACAAAAAATAATGACATCTCTAGTGAGATTTCAATAAGAATAAAAAGACACTACACAATATTTAGAAATAAAACATGAGGATTTACTACAAATACTGTAGAAGGATATTATAAACAAATTTGTCTTAATTCTGTGATAATTGAGGTATAATTTTATTTATTTAATTTACACTTACTTGAAAAAAATCTTACCAAAATAGATCCTAGAATAAATAGAGAAATGCTGGCAACAAGAGTGTGGTAACATTATAGGGTTTCTGTCTGTGCTTTTGATATCCCCAACTACATTCATGAAAACCAAACAAAGCAGCTTAGATAGCAAAGGTGAGAGGTAGGAGTGTAGAAAATATGCAACATTTTATTTTTTTTAAATTTTTTAAATGTTTTATTTATTTCTAGGAGAGAGAGAGACAGAGAGAGAGAGAGAGACAGCGTGAGCAAGGGAGGGTCAGAGAGAGAGGGAGTCACAGACTGAAACAGGCTCCAGGCTCTGAGCTGGCAGTCAGCACAGAGCCCGACGCGGGGCTCGAACCCACGAACTGTGAGATCATGACCTAAGCGAAAGTCAAACGCTTAACCGACTAAGCCACCCAGGCGCAACACTTTAAATCAAACTAGGCGACAAGGAATCTTTATGAAATCCAGAATAAAGAAAGGCATGACCAAACACAAAAGAGTCAAAGGCCATACATGGGACCAGTTGTTGCTCAGTAATGGCACAGAAAATTGAAGTGTAGAATGACCCCAAGAACACAAAATCACAAAAACCATCACCACCCCCACCATAAGAAGACTACAAACTAAGCAATAAACTGATGAGCAAGTCTGAGATAAACTAGTATTATTCAGAGATGTTCTCACAGGTTTTTCATTGCAAATAAGCATGAATTTTATGGGGAAATATTAAATGGGAAGCAGTTCTGAAACAGACCAAATCACTTAAGATCCCAGAAAGAATAAACATTTCCTTTCCAAAGGACAAAAGTCTACCCCAAAGAATAATTTGTGGTAACAAAACATAAAGTGAGCCAGATCACAGGAAAAAGATGGTTCAGAGATTGGAAAAATCAGTATGACATAGGGAGACCTTAAAGACTACTACAAAAGGAAAATACAGTGATGTAGAACTCTGATCACATAGAGACAAAAATTAGAAGTATCTGGAACCATAGTTAATCCTGAGGAACATAGAAATTGATACACAGTTATTTTTTTTAATTTTTTTAATGTTTTATTTATTTCTAGGAGAGAGAGAGAGAGAGAGACAGCATAAGCAGGGGAGGGTCAGAGAGAGAGGGAGTCACAGACTGAAACAGGCTCCAGGCTCTGAGCTGTCAGCACAGAGCCCGACGTGGGGCTCGAACCCACGAACCGCGAGATCATGACCTAAGCGAAAGTCGGACGCTTAACCGACTAAGCCACCCAGGCACCCCGTTACACAGTTATTTTTAAGAGTATGCCTTCAACCATGAAGTTGAGAGCGACCTGGACAATTGCTGCTCTCACACAGGTTGTCTTAATAGAATAAAAATATTCAAATCAAAGCCAAGACTTGGGAACGTGTTTTTATTAACTGAATAATATGCCAACAAATAAAAAACCTACCAGAAAAAAGTGACAAAAAGAAATATAAAATGTCAAATGTCAAAAATGTGGTGAAAAATGTCATACTGTGAGTGCCACCTCCCTGTTATGTTTGGCCTCTGCCTAACTCACTTTCAGTATCTCCTTATCACTGCCAAGGACATTTTCTGGTGGGTAGAGCTCTGCTTCTCTACTTTCAGAAATGGTGAAATGCTTTAGAATAAAACTCTCCTGGAGTAATCCTCAATCAATACCAGGGATTTAAAAATACCTAGTTCAAACACTCGTTTATGGAATTGGTGTGTCATCCTTGTGCCAGGGCCATGTTAATTTTCTACTTATTGATTCAATTCTTAGGGTATATGCTGCCAACATGAGCATGCTCTAACATCCTTTAGGTGGAATCATTCTGGACAGAATCTTTGCTTTAGTGTCTTGAGTTCCCCAGGGGGGATATGCTCTAGTTACCTAGAAAGATCACTTTCTTGATAATGTATTCATTTTACTGTGTTTCCTTCCTTGTCTCACTTCCATCACCGCCACCCCCTTGTGTTTCCTCCACCTTCCAAATAAACTACATCACCTCTCCTCATAGTTTCCTTCTGGAAAAATCAAAACTAGAGACAAAAGCTCTAGCCTAATATTTCCAAAGCATTTAACATGAAAAACACCCTAAGGGTGTTAAACACCATTATTACCACCATAAGAGGAAGAGAAAACAAAAAAGAGAAGAATAAAATTATCAAATACTAATAGAGAAAAGATAAAAAGGGCAGGAGAAAAAGGTACACAGATAGAAGACATATAAGAGAGCTCAACAAATGTAATATGGGACTCCTCTGCTAAGAGCACTAAAACAATGAAACTAAGCAAATATTTAAAACTATAATAAAATAGATGAAAAGTACAGCACTAGAAACATAGTCAATACTATTAAAGTTGTATAGTGACAGATGGTGACAATACTTATAGTGTTGAGTACTGTATGGAACTGTTGATTCACTATTCTGTACACCTGAAACTAATTAATATTGCATGTCAATTATACTTCAATAAAAAACATAATCCAAGGAAAGTATAATGGAATAAAAATATTTGAAGTTGCACGTCAAAAGTATACTGAATAAATGAAAGAAGTCTCTCTGAAATGGCTACATACTGTATGAATTTCAATCATTTGACATTCTGGAAAGGGTAAAACTATGAAGACAGTAAAAAGAGCAGTGGTTCTTAGGGGCTAAGGGGAGGGAGGAATAAATAGGTGGAGCACAGGAGACTTTTAGGGCAGTGGAACAATTCTGTATATTACTGAAATGGTGGATACACAGCATTATACATTTGTCATAATTGATAAATGGTACAACTCAGAGTTAATCTTGATGTAAACTATGGTTTTTATTTAATAATAATGTACTCATATTGGTTGATCAATGGTAACAAATGTATCACACTAAGGAAATATGTTAATAATAGGAAAAACTATGTTGACAAGGAGAAAGGGTTTGCTCTGTGCCCTGCTCAATTGTGTAAACCTAAAACTGCTATAAAAAATAAAGTCTATTAATTTAAAGAAATGCAGGATTATAATTTTGATTTCAGAAAAGATATGCAATCTAATGAAAATAATATTAAATAAGAAAGAGAAATATATTTTATAAAAAGATTACATTTGCCCATGAATATATAAACATTATTTTCTATGCAACTAATAAAAAGAGACTTTAAAAATCAGGTTAAAGAGATTCTAGGAGATATAGAAACTATAAATGAGAGACATTAACATAACTCAGATAAAGCCAGGTTAAACAGTGGAAACATTAAGATATAGAATATCTAAAGTTAATCAAGTCATACAAATACAAACACACACACACAAACTATCATTAAAGAATACACTTTCCTTTCAGGAAACTATCAAAACCCTAGAGGAGAAAGCAGGAAACAGCCTCCTTGATCTCAACAGCAGCAATTTCTTACTTGACTAATCCCAAAAGGCAAGAGAATCAAGAGCAAAAATGAACTATTGGGACCTCATCAAGATAAAAAGCTTCTGCATGCAAAGGAAACAATCCATAAAACTAATAGGCAACTGACGGAATGGGAAAAGATGGTTGCAAATGACATGTTGGATAAATGACTAGTATCCAAAATCTGTAAGGAACTCACCAAACTCCAACCCAAAAATCAAATAATCCAGTGAAAAAATGGGCAGAAGACATGAACAGACACTTCTCCAAAGAGGACATCCAGATGGATGCTCAGTGTCCCTCATCATCAGGGAAATACAGATCAAAACCACACTGAGATACTATCTCACGCCGGTCAGAGTGGTGAAAATGAACAAGTCAGGAGACTGTAGATGCTGGTGAGGATGTGGAGAAATGGGTGCCCTCCTACACTGTTGGTGGGAATGTAAACTGGTACAGCCCCTCTGGAAAACAGTGTGTAGGTTCCTAAAAACATTAACAATAGAACTCCCCTATGACCCAGCAATAGCCTGCTAGGAATTTACACAAGGGATACAGGAGTGCTGATGCATAGGAGCACATGTACCCCAATGTTCATAGCAGCACTCTCAACAATAGCCAAATCATGAAAAGGGCCTAAGTGTCCATCAACTGACGAGTGGTTCAAGAAGATGTGGTTTATCTATACAATGGAATGCTGTATAGTAATGAGAGAGAATGAAATCTGGCCATGTGTAGCAACATGGATGGACCTTGAGGGTGTTATGCTGAGCGAAATAAGTCAGGCAGAGAAGGACAGGTACCATATGTCTTCACATATAGGTGGATTAGAGGGTCCTTAACAGAGGACTATGGGGAAGGAGAAGGGGAAAATAGTTGGGGAGAGGGAGAGGGGAAGGGGGTGATGAGCATGGAGGAGGGCACTTGTGGGGATGAGCACTGGGTGTTATATGGAAACCAGTCTGACAATAAACTATTTGTAAAATAAAAAAAAGAAATAGGTGAAATTAAAAAAAAAAGAAAAACAAAAAAAATAAAAAAGAAAGTAAAAAATAAAGTTTCATATTAAATTAAAAAAAAGAAAGAAAACTGAATGGAGCTTACAGAGATTTGGAACCATAGTAAATAAGATGTGGTTTTAGGGGAAATTACAGAAATGCTACCTTATAACAATAATTCATGTACTTTTAGGGCAGAGGGAGAGATGTTTGTTTTAATATGCCCAAACCTCTCCCTCTTTGTATTGAAGTGTATCCTTCATCCATAGGCCTGTGGCTAGATGAATGTGGTGTGAGAGGCAAGCAAAAGAGTGAGCTAGGGAGAGTAGATAATCACAGAGCAGTTTGGCTATGTGGGTACATCATCTTCACATACATTATTTCATTTCCTCTTTACTTCCTTCCAATGTTTAGAGATGAAGGATTAAAGGACTAAATCAATTGTCTGGGGTCACCCTATTAGGAAGCTGCAATGTCAGTACTTAGTTTCAAATTTGTCTGACCCCAATACCTCTACTCCTTACTGTTACTATTGATACTGTACTATTCTGTTTTTTTTTTTTAAGAACAATCTAGAGTCATTTATTTTAGTCTCATTGCAACAGCTCCATTCCAATTGTGTATTAGACTTCTTTGATTACTTCAAGATAAATCATTATGTTTTCTTTTTAACGTGTGACACTTTGAGGTTAATTTCATCCAATCACCTAAGAAGTATTTTAATTTACGCCACCATTTAAATTAGTATGGCATTATTTCAAAAGACGATAGGAGTTCAGAATTTTGAAGCATGGAAAGCATCCAATCGAAACAAAATCAGAAGCTCACAAAAGTAGCATTGCAGTAGGTAGTACTTTTCCTTTGAGACAGGTGAAGTATTCTGCAGATATACACCAATCCATAGATATCTATGTTACAATGACAACATTTAGATGTAACAGTTATATTTAGATACAGTAAAGTATGTAAAGCCTGTGAATATGAAATATTTACCAGACTGAAAGAGTTCAGTGTGATACTTCATAAGAGGGAGCAGGGGCAAAAGGAGAGAAAGAGAATCTTAAGCAGACTCCACACTCAGTTTGGAGCCCAATGTAGGGCTCAATCCCATAACCCTGGAATCATGACCTGATCTGAAATCAAGAGTTGTACATTAACCAAGTGATCCACTCAGGCATACCCAAGACTTTTTAAGCTTCCAGTTACTTAACATACAGAGTTATATTAGTTTCAGGTATAGAATTTAGCAATTCAACACTTACATACTTCACTGTGCTCATTACAAGTGTACTCCAATACTTATTTAACCTATTTAACTCCATCACCTATTTAACCCAGCCTCCCACGCCCCTCCACTATGGTAACCATAAGTTTGTTCTCTACAATTTAGAATCTGCTTCTTGGTTTATTGCTCCTTCTTTTGTCTGATTTCCCCTCTTTGCTTTTTTGTTTTGTTTATTAAATTCCACATATGAGTGAAATCATATTGTATGTGTCTTTCTCTATTTCACGTAGCACTATGTTCTCTAGCTCTATCCATATCATTGTAAATGGCAAGTTTTCATTTTTTTTTTGTGGCTGCTAAAATTCTATTGTATTAAGATATACCATGTCTTCTTTATCCATTCGACAATTGATGGTCACTTCCGTTGCTTCCATAGTTTGACTATTGTAAACAATGTTTCCATAAGCAGGGTGCATGTATCCCTTTAAATTAGTGTTTTTGCATTCTTTGGTAAACATCCAGTAGCATAAACTACATAAGGTAGTTCTATTTTTAACTTTTTGGGAAACCTCCATACTGTTTTCCACAGTGGTTGTACTAGTTTGCATTCCTGCCAATAGTGCAAGTCCTTTTTCTCCACAGTCTCCTCAACACCTATTATTTCTTGTAGTGTTAATTTTAGCCATTCTAACAGGTGTGAGATGATATCTCATTGTGGCTTTAATTTGCATTTACCTGATGATGAGTGATTTTGAACATCTTTTTATGTGTCTGTTGGCCATCTGTATGTCTTCTTTGGAGAGATGTCTATTCACGTCTTCCTCCCATTAAAAATTTTTTTAATGTTTATTTTTTAGAGAGAGAGAGAGAGAGAGAGAGACAGGAGGGGAGGGGAGGGGCAGAGAGAGGGAGACACGGTATACAAAGCAGGTTCCAAGCTCTTAGCTGTCAGCACAGAGCCAGATGGGGGGCTTGAACCCATGAGACGAGATCATGACCTGAGCTGAAGTCGGACGTTTAACCAACTGAGTCACCCAGGCGCCCGTTTTATTCCCATTTTTGTTTGGATTATTCTTTTTTTTTTTTTTGAATTTTGAGTTTTATAAGTTCTTTATATATTTTGAATTACTAACCCTTTATCAGACATGTAATTTGCAAAAATCTTCTCTCATTCCATAGGTTGCCTTTTAGTTTTGTTGACTGCTTCCTCCTCCATGCAGAAGCTTATTATTTTGATGTGATCCCAGTAATTTATTTATACTTTGACTTCCCTTGCTTCAGGAGACATGTCTAGAAAAATGTGGCAATGGGCAATGTTAGAACCATCACTGCCTGTGCTCTCTTGTAGAATTTTTATGGTCTCAGGTCTCACATTTAGGTCTTTAATCCATTTTTAGTTTATTGCTGTGTATAGTGCAAGAAAATTATCCAGTTTCAATCTTCTACATGTATCTGTCCAGTTTTCCCAGTACCACTTGTTGAAGAGACTGTCTATTTCCCATTGGATATTCCTTTCTGCTTTGTCAAAGACTAATTGACCATATGGTTGTCGGTTTATTTCTGGGCTTTATATTCTGTTCTATTGATCTATGTGTCTATTTTTGTGCCAATACCATACTGTTTGGATTGTTACAGGTTTGTCATATTTGAAGTCTGCAATTGTGACACCTCCAACTTTGTTTCTTTTCTTTTTTTTTTCAAGTTTGCTTTGGTTATTCAGGGTCTTTTGTGGTTCCACATATATTTTAGAATTGTTCTATTTCTGTGAAAAATATTGTTGGTATTTTGATAGGGATTGTATTGAATCTGTAGATTGCTTTGGGTAATTTAGACATTTTAACGATATTTGTTCTTCTAACCCATGAGCACGGAATGTTTTTCCATTTCTTTGTGTCATCTTCAATTTCTTTCATCAGTGTTTTATAGTTTTCAGGGTACAAATATTTCACCTCTTTGGTTAGATTTATTCTTAGGTATCCTGTTCTATACTATTATATCCAATGGCAATTAGGTGCTATTGTAAGTGAGATTATTTTCTTAATTTCTCTTTATTCTGCTTCATTATTAGTGTATAGAAATGTAAGAGAGTTCTACACATTGATTTTGTATCCAACAACTTTATTGAATTTGCTTATCAGTTCTAGCCGTTTTGGTGGAATCTTTCCATCTTTTTACATATAGTATTATGTCATCTGCAAATAATAAAAGTTTCACTAGTATCCTATTGATTTGGATGCCTTTTATTCTTTTTGTTGTCCAATTACTGTGGTTAGGACTTCCAGTACTATGTTGAATAAAGGTGATGAAAGTGGACTTCCT
Source organism: Crocuta crocuta (assembly GCF_008692635.1). Classification (NCBI taxonomy): domain Eukaryota; kingdom Metazoa; phylum Chordata; class Mammalia; order Carnivora; family Hyaenidae; genus Crocuta; species Crocuta crocuta. The sequence goes on along the minus strand of NW_027527432.1, from coordinate 1,211,791 downwards.
TGTCTTGTTCCCCACTGAAGATGTTATTAGCTATAGGTTTTTCATATATGGCCTTTATTATGTTATTTTCCCTCAACCTACTTTCTTGATGGTGTTGATCATGAATAAATGGTGTATTTTATCAAATGTTTTTTCTGTAAATATTGAAATGATCATATGGTTATTCTTTCTCTTATTGATGTGATGTATCACAATGACTGATTTGCAAATATTGAACCACACTTGGCAGTTTGGGAATAAATCCCACTTAATCATGGTGAAGAACCATGTATTGTTGGATTCAGTTTTCTAGTAATTTGTTGAGGATCTTTGCTCTATGTTCATCAGGGATATTGGCCTGTTGTCTTTTTAAATTGTGTCTTTGTTTGTTTGTGTATTTGGACGTTTTCCCTCCTTTTCTATAGTTTGGAATATTCTGAGAAGAATAGGTATTAAGTCTTTAATTTTTAAGGTTTGTTTTTAAATTCCAGTTAGTTAACATATAATGAAATATTAGTTTCAGGTATATAATATAGTGATTCAATACTTTCACACAGCACTCAGTACTTATCACAACTAGTGCACTCCTTAATTCACATCATCTTTTACCCATTCTCCACTCACCTGCATTCTGGTAACCATCAGTTTGTTGTTCTTTATGGTTAAGTGTCTGTTTCTTGGTTTGTCTTTGTCTCTCTCTTTTTCCCCTTTGCTCATTTGTTTTGTTTGTTAAATTCCTCAAGTGAGTGAAATCATATGGTATTTGTCTTTCTCTGACTGACTTATGTTGGGTATTAACTCATTTTAAAATGTTTGTTAGAATGCTCCTGTAAAGCCATCTGGTCCCAGGCTTTTGTTTCTTGAGAATTTTTTTTATTACTATTTCAATTTCAGTGTTGGTTATTGGTCTGCTCAAATTTTTTCTTATGTTTTTTATTTATTTTTGGTAGTTTGTATGTTTCTAATAATTTATCCACTTCTTCAGGTTGTCCAGTTTGTTGCTATATATTGGTTTCCATAATATTGTCTTAGAATTGTCTGTATTTCTGTGATATTTGTTGTTATTTCTTCTGTTTCATTTGTGATTTTGAGTCTTTCTTTTTGATAAGTCTGCCTAGAAGTTTATGAATGTTATTTTCAAAGTTTTATGAATGGTATTTTCAAAGAACCAGCTCCTGGTTTCATCGATTTGTTCTATTGTGGATTTTTGTTTTGTTTTGTTTTGTTTGATTTGGTTTCCATATCATTTGTATTTATTTCTGCTCTAATCATTATGATTTCCTTCCTTCTTCTGCTTGTAGGCTTCATTTGTTGTTCTTTTTCTAGCCCTTTTAGATGTAAGGTTAGGTCTTATTTGAGATTTTTCTTGCTTCTCAAGAAGGCCTATATTTCTATAAACTTCCCTCTTAGAATTGCTCTTACCGCATTCTAGAGGTTTTGGATTATTGTATTTACATTTTCATTTGTTTCTATGTACTTTTAAATTTCTTCTTTGATTTCCTGGTTAACCATTCAGTTTTTAGTAACATGTTACTTAATCTCATGTATTTGTGCTCTTTCCAGAATCTTCTTGTGGTTGATTTTTAGCATTGTGGTCAGAAAATGTGCATCATATGACTTCAATCATTTTGTACTTGTTGAAGCCTGTTTTGTGACTTTGTCATATGTTCTGGAGAATATCCCATATGCACTTAAAAGGAATGTGTATTTGGAGTGGGATGTTCAGAATATATCAGTTAAATCCATTTTCTCCAGTGCATTATTCAAAGCCATTTTTTCTTTCTTGATTTTTTGTTTGGATGATCTGTCCACTGATGTAAATGGGGTGTTAAGGGTCCTACTATTGTTTATTATTAACAATTAGTTCCTTTACATTTGTTATTAACTGTTTTATGTATTTGCGTAGTTCTGTGTTGGATACAAATATTTATACTTGTTGTATATTTTTGATCGATTGTCTCCTTTATTTTTACAGAGTGTTCTTTGTCTTTTTGTTAAAACAGTCTTTGTTTTAATGTGTATTTTATCCAAAATAAGTATTGCTACCTTGGCTTTCTTTTGACATCCATTTGCATGATAGTTGTTTCTCCATCCCTTCACTTTCAATCTGCAAGTGTCTTTAGGTCTAAAATAAGTTTCTTGGAAAAAATAATGAAATAAGTTTCTTGGAGCTCCTGGGTGGCTCAGTCGGTTAAGCGTCTGACTTTGGCTCAGGTCACAATCTCATGGTCTGTGGATTCGAGCCCCGTATCAGATTCTGTGCTGACAGCTCAGAACCTGGAGCCTACTTCAGATTCTGTGTCTCCCTCTCTCTCTGCCCCTCCACTGCTCTGTCTCTCTCTCACTCTCTCAAAAATAAATAAACATTACAAAATTTTAAAAATAAAATAAATTTCTTGTAGGCAGCATATAAACAGATCTTTTTTAAAATCCATTCTGTCATCCTATGTCTTTTTATTGGAGCATTTAGTCTATTAAAATTCCAAGTGATTATTGAATGATATGTATTTGTGATTTGTGGTCACCATTAGGTTTGTATAGCACCTCTTCTGCATATAACAGTCTATATTAAGTTTATGGTCATTTTAAAATTATTTTTTTAATGTTTATTTATTTTTGAGACAGAGAGAGACAGAGCAGGAGCTGAGGAGGGGCAGAGCGAGAAGGAGACACAGAATATGAAACAGGCTCCAGTTTCTCAGCTGTCAGCACAGAGCTCGATACGGGGCTCAAACCCACAGACCATGAGATCATGACCTGAGCTGAAGTCGGAGGCTTAACGGACTGAGCCACCCAGGCACACCAAGTTGATGGTCATTTAAAGAGTACATACTTTTTTTAAGTTCCTTGACTGTTTTTTTTTAATAGAAATATTCATTTTTACTGCGTTTTCAAATGTTATAGTATCACTTTTTGTTTCTCTTTTCCATGGGAACATTCCCATTTAATATTTCTTTCAGGGCTGGTTTAGTGGTCATAAACTCCTTTAGCTTTTATTTGTCTGAGAAACTCTTTCTCGTGACAACCTTTATGGATAGAGTATTTTTGGCTCCAGATTTTTTCCATTCAGCATGTTGAATATACCATGCCACTTCCTGGCTTATCATGTTTCAGTTGAGAGATCTGTAGCTAGCCTTATGGGTTTTCTTTTGTAAGTTATTTTCTTCTTTTATATTATGATTTTTAAGATTTTTCTTTATCATTATATCTTGCCAATTTAATTAGAATTTGACTCAGTAAAAGTCTGTTTTTGTTGATTTTGATGGGCACACTCTATCCCTTCTGGATCTGGATATCTGTTTCCTTCCCTCGATTTAGGAAGTATTTAGCTATTATGTCCTCAAATAAGTTTTCTGCTACCCCCTCTTTCTCACTCTTTTTTTGGGGAGGACTCCTATAATATGAATGTTACTACATTTGATGAAGATATTATGTTTTCTAACTCTATGCTTGTTTTCATAATTCTTTTTTCTCTCTTTTATTCAGCCAATTACTTTCCATTCCTCTGTCTTCTAGGTCACTAATTAGTTCCCCTGCTTCTTTCAGCTTTCTGTTTATTCCATCAATGCATGCTTCCCATTTCATTTATTGTATGCTTTATCTCTGCTATGTTATTCCTGATCTCTGTGTTCTGTGTCCCATTCAGGTCTTCCACTCTTTTCTCAAGTCCAGTGAGTATTCTTACATTCATTGCTTTAAATTTTCTATCAAGCATGTGACTTCTATTTTGTCCTTTTCTTTCATTTGAGATAAATTTCTCTGTCTTCTCATTTTGTCTGTCTCTACCTGTTTCTCTGTGTTAGGAAGTTCAGCTACATCTCCTGTTCTTGAAGGTAATGGCTTTATCAATAAGAGGTCCTGTAGCACCCTGAAGTGAGTTTTCCCCTGTTCCCCAGAGCCTGGTACTTCCTGAAGGGTCACCAGTGTGTGCTGCATGTCCTCTGCTGTTTTGTCCTGGCCACTTTATCCTCTAGGCCATTTATTTGTAGAGGCTTTCTTTGCCTTATGTGGGCAGTGTTTTGTCTTGGCCTGAATGTCTCATGTTTAAACTAAGTGTGCTCCAGCTTATTGGTTGCCAACAGCATTAGAACTAAAGCTCTGCAAAACTCCTGCCCTGGGAGACATGATGTTGGCAGGAGTTTTGGCTAGTCTTCCTGGGAAGGGATCTCACCATTCTGGTACTGAGGAAAGTATGACTACATGGGCAGTCCCACTGTGCAGGGGGCAGGTCATGATGTAAGCAAGTGACGTAGCAAATGTCTATGCTGCACTTGTTCTTGAAGATGGCCCTGTGCTTATGCTGGAGGGGAGGGGAGGAAAATCATGCTTGCTAGTTCCCTTTTTCTGGAAGGGTCTCTTAGTAAATGCTATCTCTCTGGGGTACACTCCAGGATGGGTGGATAACCTCCCCACTATATGCTCCAGGCACTCTTCAGATCATTGTTTTTATTCTGTGTGTCCTTAAGTTCTTTGCCTGCAATCCTTCCAAGAACAGCTTATTCATCTGGGCTCTATCACAGCCACACCAACTAACTTTATTATTTGTGTCTATTTATTTATTTGGAAAGAGACATAGACAGCGCAAGTGAGAGGGGTACAGAGAGAGAGGGAAACAGACAACATCAAGCAGGCAATGTGGGGCTCAATCTCACAAAACATGAGGTCATGACCTGAGCCAAAACCAAGACTTGGATGTTTAACCAAATGAGCCACCCAGATGCCCCCCACTGACCTTTAAAACTCCAGGCTTTCTTTTTCCAGAAGTCACAAAATTCAGCTTCTCTTACTTTCTAAGCCAGTTACTGTGAGGATTTGTTTTCCCTGTGTACTACCCTGATTGCTAGTCCATCTTTCACCACTGTGCATCAGGTACAATTTATTTTGCTCCCAAACCACGTCTCTGAACTCTTACTTTCATTGATGTGACCTCCTCTCTTCCTTTAGTTGTGGAGTTTATTCTGCCAGTCTTCATGTCAATTTCTGGGACTATTTAGGGTGATTTAGTTATCTAGCTGAATTCATCAGAAAAAGCAAACCTAGGGTCCTCCTACTCTGTTGCCATCTTCCCTTCCTTGCCATGTTCTGATTCTTATCAGATTATTTTTTTATCTTCCCCATCCCAATACACTGTAGGCTCCTTAAGAATATGTATCAGAAAACAAAATTAAGGGGAAATATCCCTAATGAACTTAGATTCACAGAAAGAATAGCTATCACCAAAATGATGAGAGAAAATAGTGTTGGAAAGGTTGTGGAAAAAGGGAACTCTTGTGCACTGTTGGTAGGAATGCAAATTCATACAGCCATCATGAAATCAAGAACAGGTTCCTCAAAAAATTAAGAATAGAATTACCATATTATCCAGGAAGTCCACTTCTGGGAATATACCCAAAGGAAGTGAAAACAGGATCTTGAAGAAATATATGCATCACCATATTTATTACAGCATTATTCACAATAGCCAAAATATGGAAACAATTGAACTGTCAATGGGAGATCTATCTAGATCTATCTATATCTGTATTTATATCTAATCCATATATCTTTATGCAATGGGATATTAGTTAACCATGAGAAAGAAGGACATCCTGCCATTTACAACATGGGTTGACCTTAATGGCATTATACTAAATGAAATAAGTCAAATAGAGGAAGACAATTACTATAGGATTTCTACTGTATTATCTCAGTTACATATGGTATTTTAAAAAGTTGAACTCATAGAGACACAGAGTACATGTTGGTAACCAGGGGTTTGGGCAGATGGGGAAAACTTTGACCTTGGTCAAAGGGTACAAACTTCCAGGTGTAAAATGAAAAAGTTCTAGGGATCTCATGTACAGCACGGTGGGTATAATTATTAAAAGTAGATTTTAAAATATTCTCACCACAAGAAGAAATGGTAAATTAATTATGGGACGTGATATAGGTGTTAGCTGATGCTAAGGTGTTTGTCATTTTGCTATATATATATATGTGAATATATATATATGAATATATATATGTGAATATATANGTGGCACACCTAAAATTTTTATCAAGTAAATGTCAAATATATATCAATAAAGCTAGAAAAAAAGAGTATGTATCAGGCCTTTCTTTGGTCAATAATTTTATTGCGTTTAATAAAAAGTATTATGAATAGGTCTCAGGTATCATCTAGCATCTTATTTCTTCAGCTGAAAAAAATCCTGCATCTAATTCATCAGTTTGCTTTTTTAGAGAAATAGATCCTTTCCAATTACTCTCGCCTTCTCTCCTTTTTTTTCTTTTTTAACATTCATGGCTTGATGAATCAAGGAAGCTGAATTTTATATAAGTTCAATGTCATTTTACTGGACTTGAATATCAATCAACCAATACCTGACTTTATCCAAACCCTTCAAATATATTGGCACCCAAGAAGTTGTAAATCTCAACAACACATCAATTCTCCTGAATAACAACCTTGTTGGGACAAGGAGTGTAAGCAAACTTCCTTCTGTAATAGAGGCCCCAGAACACGCTGGATCATGTCTTGTATGTGGCAAAAGATAGTGCGGGTAATAGCCAATTTCATTCTTTTTCCCTAAAATTTGTCAATGCAATTGCTTGTTTTTCTTGCCATGGAAACTGAGTTTCACATTGATGTGGTCCAAGTTTCTCTGGAGGAGTCCTCTGGGGTCCTTCATAAAATCTGGGTGCTCCTAGGGTGCCTGAGTGGCTCAGTCAGTTAAGTGTCTGACTCTTGATTTCGGCTACTCACAGTTTGTAAGTTCGAGCTCCACATCTGGCTCCATGCCAACAGCGTGGCACCTGTGGGGATTCTCTCTTTCTCTTTTTGCCCTTCACCCTCTCGTGCGTTCTTTCTCTCTCAAAATAAATAAATAAACCTTTACAAAATAAAATAATAAAATTAAATCCGGGTGTTCCTTCAGAGTGATGTCAACTATTTGGTTGCTGAGAATGCTCATCATTCCTGTAGCAGAAACAGCAAAAGAGGACCATGTTTTTTATGTCCCCACTTGGTTCTGAGCCTACCCATAGTATGTTATCAAAGCACATTGAATTTTCATATTGAGCCTTTTGTCTCTATCCTTCCCATTTTACCCATTTACTTTTACCCATTTACTTATTTATTTATCTACAATAAACTATTTCTGGTGTGTGTGTGTGTGTGTGTGTGTGTGTGTGTGTGTGTGTGTGTGTGTGTTTCAGCTCCCAGATATAGATATCTCCTTTTACTACTGCCAAAGATCTGGTCATCTGTAGAAGTGTTAGCATTCCTATTGTTAATATAGGCCGAGTTGGCTATCAAGGGGATACAACAAGTGTATCTGGGGGCACTAAACAGACTTTAAAGCACTATATCATCCAAGAAAACCATCTTCTACATGTATTTTGAAAGGCAAAACATGCTTATATCCTATTGTGTCAGTTTGCAGGATTCTTTCTATACGTGCAGCCAGAAACTACAAATAAATATGTAAGCAAATATATCCTTAGGAATAGCATCATAATACGCATAGGAGCACAGGTACCCCAATGTTCATAGCAGCACTCTCAACAATAGCTAAAACATGGAAAGAGCCTAAGTGTCCATCAACGGATGAATGGATCAAGAAGATGTGGTTTATCTATACGATGGCAATGAGAAAGAATGAAATCTGGCCATATGTAGCAACATGGATGGACCTTGAGGGTGTTATGCTGAGCGAAATAAGTCAGGCAGAGAAGGACAAATATCATATGTTTGCACGTATAGGAGGATTAGGAGGAACTTGACGGAGGAACAAGGGGGAGAAGAAGGGCGGAAATGGTGGGGGAAAGGGAGAGAGGCAAACCATGAGAGACTCTTGAATGCTGACAAAAACTGAGGACTGATGGATGTGGGGGGGAGGGGGGATGGGCATGGAGGAGGACACTTGTGGGGATGAGCACTGAGTGTTATGTGGAAACTAATTTGACAATAAACTATTTGTAAAAAAAAAAGAATAGCATCATAATATATACATTTTTGTGCAACTTGCTTTTTTTACTTTAGAATGTTATGTACCTAAAACAAATGGAAGATTATATCTTAGTTTTCCCAAAAAATAAATCTCAGAGAGAAGGGAATGAGTGGGTGAGGGCAGAGATGCAACAACAATGACCATGAGCTGATAGCTGTTGAAACCCGGCAATTTATCAAAGACTTCTCACGTTTTGTACCATTACAATTATTAGATAGGTAGATAGATGATAGATAGATAGATAGATCTTTTTAGTATTTTTGAAGCATTTTATTATAAAACAAATGAAGAAAAATGCACAAAACATTTAGTTGAACAATTTATCATAAAGCAAGCATCTGTCAAGAAATAGTAATAATTATGTTCTTCCTCTTTTGTTCAACTATGGCTTTAACAATTGACCCTGACCTTTTCTCTGAAACAACTGTTGACTTAAAATTTTTATTTATTTGTTTTCTATTTCATTTTTTTGCCCTTATATTTGTTATTATAAAATATTATAAGTATTATAGATTATACTATNTTCATTTGTGTTAGCTAACTTCTTTTTCGTTGTTGTTGTTGTTTTTAATGTTTATTTATTTTTTTAGAGAGAGAGATAGAGTACAAGTAAGGGAGGGGCTGAGAGAGAGGGAGACATAGTATCTGAAGTAGGCTCCAGGTTCTGAGCTGTCAAACTCATAGAGCATGACATTATGACTTGAGCCAAAGTTGGACACTTAACCAAGTGAGCCACCCAGGCACCCCTGAATTAGCTAGTTTCATAAGGTGAAATCTTGAGACACCAAATTTAGGTCTTTTTCTTAGATCTTTTTTCTTTTCTGATCAGAACCACTTATATTTAGGGCACCAAGGAGCACCTGAGTGGCTCAGTTGGTTAAGCATCTGGGTTTGGTTCAGGTCATGATCTCATGATTTCTTTTCTTTTTTTTTTTTTTAAATTAAAAAATTTTTTTTAAAATTTATTTCTGAGAGAGAGAGAGACAGCATGAGCAGGGGAGGGTCAGAGAGAGAGGGAGACACAGAATATGAAACAGGCTCCAGACTTTGAGCTAGCTGTCAGCACAGAGTCCGACGTGGGGCTCAAACTCACGAACCGTGAGATCATGACCTGAGCCGAGGTCGGCTGTCCAACCGACTGAACCACCCAGGCTCCCCTATGATTTCATGATTTCTGAGTTTGAGACCCTGAACTGGGGTCTTTGTTCTTAGCACCGATTCTGCTTTGGGCCCTCTGTCTTGCTCTCTTTCTGCCTCTCCCCCACTCACATTTTCTTTCTTTCAAAGATAAAACATTTTTTTTTTCAAAAAAGAACCATTTATAGTTATAACATTTCCTTTCATCTTTACCCCACAATTTTTGATATATTGTACTTTATCATTCAGTTTAAAATATTTTCTAATATTCTTTGCGATTTTCTAATCTATGGATTATGTAGAAACACATTGTTAATTTCCAAATACTTCGGGAAATTTTCAGAAAGCTTTTCATCATTTATTTGTCATTTAATTTAATGTGATCAGAGAACATACTCTGTATGATTCAATTATTTTAAGTTATTGAGACTTGTTTAATGGTCCAGCATATGTACTTTTTTGGTGAAAGTACTTTATACACCTACTTCTTTAATTTGATCCATTCTGACATTTTATGTCTTTTACAGCAGTGTTTAATCCATTAAAATTCCATTAGCTATTGATGTAATTTGATTTTGTTCAGCCATTTTACCATTTATTCCCTTTTTTGCTTGTTGTTTTGTTTCTGTGTTCTTCCTTTATTGCCTCCTTTTGGATTAAATATATTTTAGGTGTCCACTTTTGTATATATGATGGTTTGGAGCTAAACCTCTCTCTGTGTTTTTAGTCAGCACTTGGTTTATTTATTTATTTATTTATTTATTTATTTATTTATTTTAATGTTTTATTTATTTCTAGGAGAGAGAGAAAGAGACAGCATGAGCAGGGGAGGGTCGGAGAGAGAGGAA